>NW_010245457.1:0-36674 GCF_000690775.1 Eurypyga helias | reverse complement strand
TTGCAGCAGGATATTTTCATGCATTTGGCATTTATCACAATTTAATCTATTTTATGTTTTCTTGATTGTTTATTGTAAAATGGGATGGATAGTTTGTACAAAGCTAGGGCAGGAGATGAGTCAATATCCAGCAGCAACACATATTTAGAGGCAACAGATTTGTAATAATTAGATGGAGACAAGAGATGATGAATCGGTAAATCTGAAAGTCTTTACAAACTCTGAAAATCTCAGATGATCGTTTAATCCATCAACTATCTTCTTAAGAAATACAATCACGGAAACTCCTGCCAAAAAAAATCCTTACTGTAATCCTACCTTTATCTCATCCACAAATATACATTTTCTACATAACGACACGATCCCTCTTAAAAGGTCAGCCTACCAAACACACCAATATGCCTACACAACCATTCAAGCTCTTTACCTTGTCTGTTTTATAACTTACAGACAATTCTATGGCAAACGGGAAAATATCCCATTTCTACACGGCAGATGTGTTTCTTCACTTATCAGCTTCCACTTCTGTTTCTCACAGGTTAGATCCCCTTTTAGCTGAATGTATACTGAACTTATTAAAGATGAAGTGAACAGGCATTTCCTCATAGTACTACCTCACACACGGGACAGCTTAATGGCTTTTCAATTAATATATGCATAAGTACAACCTGCATTTTCATTGGTAAAAGGCAAGTTGGCTACTTGATTACACATAACACCACCAAGGTTCTTGCGGCTGGTGCAACCACGCGATATACCTGTTGAAAGGGGATATATGGTATAAGCCTGTGCGTAGTTTCTTCCAAACACATGGCCAAGCTCACTCTGAAACTATTTTCTTTTTTCAACCTATGGAAGCACCTGGTCTTATCTTTCCTGGTGATGAGCAGTGATTTTAAAATTATGCTGCTCCAAATCACACTAACAAGAAGAGAGATCCTGGCCCAGGAGCTATCTGAAAATTAAAAAACAAACAAATAAACAAAAAAACCCAAAAAAACAAATCAAACCAATAAAAAAAAAAAAGGCAACAAGAAAAAAAGAGGATATCTTATCTGAACATGCTACAGAGAAATGCTACATGATGGAAATGGGGCCCCAGAAAGGGAAATGTGAGGAACTATTGCTTTATAGAAATCAAGGATAGTTATCCTTACATTAGAGGAATGAAAATAGGTTAAAAAAAAATCCTGAGGAGGGTTGGGGAGCTGAAGTAGGGGTTTTTGTAAGCAGAGCCTTCATATAAATTCTAACACTGCTGTTAAATGGAAATGCTTAAGCCTGTAAAACTAGAAGGAGATGAGGAAAGGGGGGGACCCATGTATATGAAACTAGCAGATACAGAGCCATTTTATACAGTTCAGTAGGCAGGCTAACGTGAACTTAATAGTGACAATTGTTTTAAATTGATTCAAATAACAAATACACATTTCAGAGATTATGAAGTTTTGCACTGCATTTTTCTTTTTATCTTTCAAAGAAAACAATGCTAATAGTTTCCTTTTTCCTACGCTCAATGACTATTTACTACTTTCTTGATGTGGACTTTCAAAATACAAAGAAGGTTTGGCAAGTTTTCAAAGTCTTTCTTCAAAGTCAGCTCTTAAGTACTTTTTATAAAAACATGAAGAATACTTCTTACTACGGAGAATTGATAATGTACTGCTTTCGTTATTTGTATATGAAATGCTGTCAGATAAATGCACATGGATTCATTTGTTTGGACCTTCTCTGTTAACCTTCTCTATGAAATTGATTTCGATTGATCACGAGAGTCAGGAACGTAACAATCGCTTTCAGCCAAAAAGCAGCTCCAGACATTATAAACCCAAGTTTCAAAGAAAAAAAGTTACTGTACTTGCAAGTTCAGAGTCAAACTTGGCAGTTCTTCCAAACAGAGTGGTCAGAAGAAGAAAAATAAAAACAAACATCCTTCCAAGATTTTTTTTTTCAATTGCCATACAAAATAATGGTACAAGTATGTCATAACCCTTTCAGAAAGTTATTCATGAAGACATAAGCAAAGCGTCTTAAATACTTTGTTGCTAGATAGCTAACATTTGTATAGCATTTTGAGAATTTAAGGAACTTTAGAAAGTTGCCAGCTTGTTTTTGCTGCACAGAGTTAAACTTAAAACCGGACGGAAATCAAAGCAACCTACTCCCCACGACAAACCTAAGCGGTCAGACCATTTGAAGCCGATTACGCAGATCTGTTTATTTCAGTGGTGAACTAACTGAACTGGGGGCTAAATTCGAGGTGATTTGTAAGGTGGTGCAAATTAAATCGTGTCAGTGGGTGTAAGTAGATGTGAGTGAGTGTGAGAGCCTGGGATGGTGGTTCTTGCCTACCAAGGGGCCTGAGAAAGGTACCAGCTCATCTAGTGGGGCTGGGGTTATGTCTTCTTCCAGATGTGGCTGTGCTAGCCGAAATGGTGGCACCCATCATCCGCACCCACTGCTCACCATCCTCCAAGGCCAGGAGGGGATTGTGAATGTCCCCTAACCCAGCTGAGAAATACCCAGCTGGGTTAGTTCAAGCACTCTCCATCAGCAGGGTAATGGAGCTCAGGTTGCCTTGGTGGAAGTGGATAACACACATCTGTCCCACCTCTTCCCCCTCAGAGCCCTGCGTGTTTCCACAGGATCATGTCCGTGTTTTTGCCCCAGTTGTGGATCTTCCCCTGATTACCTCCAGAAAGTACACTGTGGCCATCAGATCTCTCCCTATTCCTAATGCCCTTATTCCTCCAATTTCCTGTCTCCGGTGCTGACACCTCTTTGTTCATCTCCCATCTTTTCTCTGTCTTGTCTATTTAGACCATAAATTGTTTGATAAAGGGACCATGACTTAATAGGTGTTTGCACTACATCTGGCACCATTTGGTCTTAATCTCAGCTGGGACATGAAGTCTCTACTATTAACCAAATAATTAATAATGATTAGGTCCTAAAGCAGCAATGTGAAACTCCACTAGCCTTACCCACTGCTCCTATCACTCTTCTATTTCTTCTAATGCCTGCTGGCTTCAGCAGGGATTACTCCCAAACCACGTCGACTGCAGGGCAACAGGCACTGCTGTTAGGTAACCCACCAGACACTTTCCTTTTTGGAAAAAGGAAAGTTTAACTGGAAATTATGCTAAATGCAAATGCAACGTCTTACAAAAACTTACGATCTATTCTTGTGACAGGATTATGTTATGCATAATATAAACAGCTGTATGTAAGGGATATCACTGCTCTGTCTCAGGAAGTAATAGCTAAAGAAGCATTTATTTCTGACAATTAATGGACATAAAAGCCTATGTAGTATCTAAAGAGGAGAAGATTAAAGGAGGGAAGTAGCTTACACTATTGGATTGGCTGCACCAAAACAAATAACCTCACAACTTCATTTTGTACAGAGTCTTCCATAAAGTCTGGATAATAAAATGCTTTACAGCGAGCAAAGAGGGAGGGAGGAAGCAGAAAGCAGAACAGATATGTTTTGAGCTGAGATTGGATACGAAGCCGAGAAGCTGTGCCAAGCAGCAGGAGCTGCAGAGGAGAAGCTCTCACCCCAGCGGCAGCAGGAGCCCGGGACAAGCCAGGCAGTGGGCTGGGCTTAGGCTGAGCCGTGTTCAATTAAAAGGGGGGGGGCAGGGAATAAAAAAGATGAGAAGCCATATTTTTCTCCTGATTCCACCAACGCAACCCCACTGACATCAATGGGTGTAACTGAGAACAGAGCCAACCCAAGGCAGCCCAAAAAACATGCAGGGAGAGTGTGAAAACAAACAGGACGGTCCTGATGGGTGAAGGAAGATGGATGGGAAGCTTGCTGGGGAGCTCCCGGCCACCCCGCTCCATGGAAGACCTCATCCCAGACCCGCAAGGCAGCAACTCATTGCGCCAAAGGTTTTGCTCAGGAGGCCCCAGGATGTCCCCAGAGCTGTGGCTCATGGCTTGGGGCAAGGGCTGTGCAGGTTAAGGCTCCTGGTCCCTGAAGACCTGTGTGTCAGAGCCCGGGAGTCAGCGGGCGGGTGCTGGACAGAAGGCTCTTCCCTAAAGCTTCACTGATGTTACAGGAAAAGGCACATTCCTAACGGGCTGATCAGCCTACTCCTTAGTGCAGGGAAAAAAACAAATCTTAGTGAGCCCACTGCAAGAGATGTTTACCCACCAAATGACAGGACCCCCGTGATTATTTCTGGATCCTGTTGTAGCACGTAAAAAGAACAGATTCAATAAAAAAATTATTTCCAGCTTCCCCAGCACAGAGATCCGTGCAAGACTTAAAATAAAACTCGATTTCTCCAGGCTTGCACAGTCTTGTGCTGAGTTCGGTGGTGTGCGAAGCAGACACGTTTTTATAGAATCTCACCCTAGATTACTTTCAAAAGTAGTTTTTTCACAACATATTTGTTTGGAAGATTTTGCTGTCTCTTCCTCTTTTTCTATTTTCAGACAGCTTCGCTTAGTGGGAAATAGATAAATAAATGCAGATCTTTTTACAGTTACTCAACATTTTAAAACTGATCTACTAAAAAAAACCCCTTATTCGGAGCTTGTGGGACACATACACATACTCCTTGGTTCTCTAATCCTTCCTAGAAAAAAAATATCCAAATAATCATTTTGAAAAGTTGCTGGGAGTACACAGACAGCTGTTCCTCATACATGCTGCAAATGTTTCTTTTAAATTCCTACAGACGCAAGAGTTTGATACCAAGCCAGTACCTCTAGAAATGGAGAAAACTAAACACACCCCATACTGATGCTTTTACTGTCCCAACAAACTTTCTCCCACAACTAAAATGTTAAAACTTTTACCCCACATCCCACATCGTGAGATTAGTCCAATAACTAATGCTCTGTCCAAGTAAAATACATTTTGTCATTGCTTGAAAATGTTACCTTTCACAGAAGTATAGTATTTCTGACCAGCAGGGAACATATGTCAACATTATCTATTATTACACAATGTCAGGACCAGAAAGGGAAGGTGGGTGGTGGATGTTAATAACAACTTAAGCGATTTTCTAAAAGAGGCATTTGAGAAGTACAAAGCCAGAAGTTTTAAATGTTTTGTCTGATTGTAGCTGTGTCAGCAACCTGCCCCCACCACGAGCGCAAAACCTAATTCTGCCTGTGACCCAGTGCCTAGTTCTCTTTTCAATTTGAGCCAACACATTGCTACACTGGAAAGTTTGAAAAATACCTTAGAAAACTTCTCCACCAAAAAGAAAGAGAAAAAAGAAAAAAAAAAAAAAAAACACATGATCAGCCCTGGTGAAAGTGTTAAGGCTGCAATCTTAAAACAGAGATTTTTCGCTTCGATTTTCTTAACACTGTGTTAAACTGCTTTTTGTGCACCGCTACCCATAACTATATTTGTCTGCAGAGTATCTTCAAATTAAAGGGTTTTTTTTAAAGGCACAGCCCCACGTGGCAGGCTATCACAGAAACCATCTCGCTGTTCTAGCCAAGGAATTGGGAAATTGGGGTTCACCCCACATCCTGCTACCAACTGCTCGGGTGCCTCCAGTCATGCCACTTTGCCTCCCTGTGCCTCATTTCCCTGGATGCTCATGGCTGGCCACCCTCCACGTCTCTCCCAGGTGTCCCAGCTTCAGGATGATGAACGATGAACCCTTCGGGTGCACTGTGGGACAGGTTCCCCCCCCTTCACAGGATTTGGGGCAATTTCAGTAGTTTCAAGGTGACCAGACAAATGTTTTCGGTATGATCTTGCTTATAAAACCATCACTATAGGAATGTCTGGGAGACTCACATTTCCCACCAGAAAGCCTACAAACAGGAATGGAACTGGCAAACGCTTGCCCTAAATAAATCAAAGGGAGATGAACGGTGATGCAGTCATTCAGCCACATTCCTGTAGTAATTCTGTTACTGGAAATGCTGAAATTAGTGTCTCCAGCATCTCTCTTCCACAGCCTGGCGATAAATCAGAGAATAAAGCTAGAGAAGAGATGGCCTATGGTGCTTACCCTCGTGGGAAGCCAGGCTCCCATCGCCCATCCGAGGATGGCTCCCTGCAGCCAGCTGGCCCCGCAGAGGGGTGAGCACAAGGATTCCCATGTGCTGGAAAGAGGAAAGGAAAATAGCAATTTCCTTAAAACAGTTTGTGAGGCGTGTTTGGTGCAGGTATTTCTTAACCAGCAGGTTTCCACGTAGCTGGGGGATGGATGTCTCGACCCCACCGCTCCACAAAGAGCAACCAACCCTTCAGCATTGTTCTGCTATCTGGGTAGGGTTGCCATTATACCCCGTTTTCTGCATGTCAAATAATGGATCTCACATTCAATTTTACACTGTGGATTTGGGTATTTAGAAAGAAAAATTACTTCCCCCACCACAAACACGGTAGTGTCAAAGTTGCTGGGCCTAAAATATTTCCTCACCTATTTCTTTTTGTTTGCATATCTGTTTACGGAATCTATGTAATTTCTCTGCAGTGTGTTCTTTCCCCAAAAGCAAATCCTTCAGGGTATTTATTCCCCTCAAAATACAAATTATTCTGTTCCCCGGTAATTATCTGTTTTGCATACAGTTACACAGCTGAATCAGAAGCAGCAAGATATGAATAAATATATAAATAATGGACACACCGAGGTGTAGTTTCTCATGTTTAACATAACACAGGGGAATACATTTTTATAGCAAGCCAGTAAATGTTGTAAACTGATGTTTTCAATTCCAGTGACTTAGAATTAACTTCTAACTGTGAGATCTAAACTAGCTGCAGTCTTTTATAATCTCATGCTTTAAAGCTATAATGATTTTTTTTCATCTGCTGTTAAAGAAGAAATTATATTTTACTAGGAGATGGTAAAGGTAAACCACAGAAAATGTATACTTCAAACTGCCTAAATATGATTATTTTTGTTCCATGTGATTTCACTCAGTGATATAAAGGAGAGAGCCCTGTTAGCTTATTGGAATGGGAATGTGCCGGTGAGCAGAAAAAAGCACACATTGTTTGCCACAATGCTTATGGAGTTGACATATAAAAGGAGACATATATCAAAAACTGTAGGAAGACCACTTTTTTTTCCCCAATAAACAGCAGTTCAAACATCTACCAAAAGCAACATTTTGCTCTGTTTTTTATGAGGCCCAAACCAGTACTTTTAGAAGCAATTTCACACCAAAAAAATCCCTAATCCTCTTTGGAAGCACACATTCTTACAAGCCATGGCAAGGGGCTGCCACCTCCCAAAAGCTATCGCTTGGTCCAGTGCAGCCCAGCGTTTGCCTCTCACGGGTTTGGACCAGACCAAACCTGGTCCCAGGATACCTTTAATGAGTATTTTTTATATCACTGACCTACACCTCTCCTGATCTCCTACAACACTTTTTTGACCCCTGCCACCCCACCTGGCTCCTCTGCAAGGCTGGAGGCACCCCAAAGCCCCCACCACTTGCACCAGTCCACCCAGGAAAGGTAACCCCTGAGAGCCAAACACCGCCAAACCTGAGCTGGAAAGTCCAAACACAACATTGTGCTGGAGCTGGACGGCCTGACTTCTCATCTTCAGGAATGAGATTGGAGCTCTGAACTCAGATCTGAACCTGGATCGTGGGTTTAGATCCAAGGTTTGGGGTTGGGCCCCTTCTCTAGTAAAAAAAGGATAAAAAGAGATGAAAAGATAATTGTAGAAACTTAAAAGCCAGTGCTGCATTCTTTTAAAATTACAAATTAAGCTATAAGCAATTCCAAACTATGCTGTTTTTATTAAAAATGACTTAATAATCTAATCTTCCCTTCCTTTCTTTCTTTTGGAATTTATCCTATATCCTAGTAATCGCACATAAAAATTACACAACACCACACTGGATACTCCTGACAATATAAACACAATTGTTTATCCAGAAGCATTATAGGTTCATGCAAAAATATGTCATTTAAAGCTTGTGGTCAGATCAAGAAACCACAAGTATAATTGTTTGTTTATCCAGCCAAGCATTACTCCGCTGTGTAAGTTTATGGGGGTTTTGCATTTATTTATTTATTTCTAACCTGTTTTAAAAATTAAAGTTATGGAGCGAAAACAGACGATTAAAGGCAAACTCCGTGCACGGAGAGAGATTTTTAATATGGGAATCACGCCTTTGTCGTAGCTCACGTTACCCGGTTTCATCCTTCCATGGAAGCCTCGTGATAACAGGGCCTTTTGGTGGAATTTCGACATATTTTTCCCTTTAGTTAGGGGCAGCTGGTTTCTTTCCTCTCAGAGGAGAGAGCCGAAGTATATTTATCACTCCAGCAGTGACTCAAAACAAACAGGAAATCTTCATCAGCAGGCTCCTGGGCAAGGCAGATACCAAGGTACTGGCAGAAAGGAAACAGAGGCTTTCGGCTGTGGGAGCCCGACACACAGCATATATTGCAGCGACAGCAGATAACTCGGCTAGAGAGCCACCAAATTATTTTTAAATTGAAATTAAAAATATAATAATAGTAATGAGGAGGTCCCAAGGTAGCTGAGGGCATCCTGGGGAGCGGCTGAGCTGGACACCCAGCCCGGACACACGGCGTGAACCTGGGAGCGGGAGGAAACCTGCGTGCTGGCTCGGCTAGGAGGTTTCACTTTGATCCAGCAGCTTAGGAAACCCACTCCTTTAGCCCCAGCAAGCCCTTCTTTTAAAGCAGGGGTTTCCGGCAGGGCTGGTTGCCTCACCACCAGGAGGGAGGCAAAAAGAAGAAAAACAAAGAAAAAAAACCCACACTAAGACACAGCTAATAATTTTAACTGATGAGATTATTATTAATATTTATGGGTGGTTTTTAGAAAAGCCTCTGACAACAGGCTAGTAAATGGCCCGACAGCGGATGACTCCTCCTGCATTGATTAGAGACAGTCCTGACACAGGAATTGCTCTGTTGAGTTGGGTTTTTTTTCCTTTACTTCCCCACCACTGTCATAAAAAATTGAACTGAAATACTTCAGTCCATCTTAACAACAAAACACAAGCACAGCACAAGACCCGTACCGGTAACGTCTGCTCAGAGCCCTGCTGTGCAGAGCCCTTGGAGACAGCTCAGGCAAGTGGCTACAGCTCTAGGATGGATGCTGTGAGGGTGTAGGTCTGCCACCACACCAAGCGCATGAGCAGTGCAGTTCGCATCGTGCCCACGGGCTCGCCCGAGCCATCAGGAAAGCAGTTGCTGAAAATTGAGAAGGCTGGGAATAATCACTATCTGCTGCTCCTGCTCTTCTGCTTCTCCCCAGGCACTGCCCCAGAGACAGGGCACGGTGATCCCTCCATCTGACCTGCTCTGGGCTTATCTCCAGAGCTGCCAGGAGACGGTGGGGCTGGCCAGGCCACGCTTCTGGTGGTTAAAAGGGGACTTCTGCACCTTAAAACGTGTGACTGCCTTCCCTTTCTCTTCATCAACCCCAGAGAACCGCGGTTCTGAGAGTCTACCACACTAGATGACCGACCCCTTGGCCAGGGATGGGCCTGGAAGGGTGAGACCTACAGTGGCATCTTCATGTGTCCAGGCTGGACTTGACTTGAGCTGTCACCACCAGACCCAACACAGCAGACGTCACGTCCTTATCGCTGAGCTGCACCCTGTGACACCTAACCTCAACGTCTCACCACAGAAATCCAGCCCTCTATTAATAAAGATGACTGGCTCGGCTGCAAACCTAAGGTGCGTGGGGCTGATATAAGGAATACCAGACACTCACATCCTCCCAAACAGTTGGAAGGGTAGTGCACTCGGATGTAAACGCTGTCTAACTATGGAAATGACAGCATGAAATCACCGTGGCCTGAAACATCCCAGACAGAACAAGCATGAGCTGTGAAAGAACCAGTTTAAAAGACTGAGTGCTTCATACTGGCCTGAATCTCCACAGGACTGCCCTACGGAAAGCTGGCTAAAGGCTATGTCAGAGAGATGACTAGCAAAACCTCTGGGTCGGAAGAACTCTTTTTTGAAAGCATCTGGCAGAATGTATCACCACCGTGTTGACTCACAGATGTGTCAAAGCATAAAGTCAAGCTAAGTGGGTAATTCTGCAGTGTGTCTCCAGGGATCAGACTGTCTGTATCCTCCTAAGGAACCGTCTGGTCTAGCCAGCATCTCAGTCTGTGCCAAGGAAGGGAAACCTGGTGAAGGTCTGTGTATGCTGTGCAGTAGGTGAGAAGGTTAATTATCAAGGAGAAGGAGAAAACAGCAGGGTTGCAAACAAGAAATAGGTGGTATGGGGATGCTGGAGACACACTGCTGCTACAGCTAGCCTGTTTCCAGTGCAAAGCACTTTTGTTTCAAGTGTGTAAGCTTTACCGGAATATTATATTGACTGCATACCTACCAGATCGGGCAAGTTAGGTTTGAGAGCGTGCTAGAGAAGTCTTCGGAATACTCTGGCGAGCTTGTACTAGTCATGAGTTTGCCATCTGCAAGCCAAGGAAAGCTAGAGTGCCACATATTTCCACCACATGGCTTTCCATCCCTTCCCTTGCCTCTGGCACAGGCTTTGCAATCAGCACTGTGGCGAGCAGGTACTGTGCGATGCTGGGAGGATGCTGAGCAGGAGGTGCGACCTTCCACGCGGCACCAGAGAATCCCAGCAAGGCAGAGACCCTGCTCCTGAAGCAAAAGAAAGGTGCTGTAGTCTCAGTATGTGATCTTCAACCAGCTGCATTCAGAATATTGGATAGCACAGGCCTTTTGAAGCTGCTCTCCAAGTGATAGAGGATTATTGGCTTCGGTGATGGAGTGCACTAGTCAGGATTGGTTGACTAGAGGAATTTTTTTTTTCCCTTGGCATAGCTCTGTGCCGTCTTGTTTGATTACAGTATTTCTTCCTTTCAAACATGTATTTTCCTTCTCCTCATCTTTGAACAACTTTGTGTTGCAAACCAAAGCCCTACACGTTACGCTGCAGATTACTGCACCATGTCCAGGATTCAGATCCTGGGCATTTGCCCACGTGCCACATTTTACCTTAACAAAACCAAGGTGCCATCCTGCCTACAGACCCAACCACTCACCAGAATGGGGGTTACTGCTTGGATGTCCCCAAAGCAAAGTAACACACACACACACTATCTCCCCTGGGAGGTGGCACTCAAGCAAAACTCTCAAAGTTACACGCGTAATTGATTTTTATCACAATTCATTTTTAAAACCAAAAGGGTGCACTTTTCTAGCTGATATTCACACACAATATGTATAAATCCAAATTCTTAAGGAGGTGAAAAGAACAAGATTGGAAGAATCGTGGGGGTTTTATGTGAAATCTAGAATCAGAGAGAAGAGGGCGAAAGCAGAGAAAAAGTGCTGTGCGTTCAACTGCTTAAGTCTTGTTCAACTCCATGATGACAAACAAACAAACAAAACCCTTGTCTCTTTTTCTCAGCTCAGTGATTACAGCAAACCCACAGTGCCAGCTTCAGACTGGCAAGGCAACTAGCACTGCTCACAAAAACAAATTCGATGCTTTTTATATATATATATATTGGTTGATTTAATTATAAGGGTCTTCCACACTCTCACCTATTTCCTTACTATCAGTCAAGGTATATTTCTGTTTCCACTGCTATAGTTTCAGGCTTATGAAACAGCAAAAACAGAGGAATGAGAAGAAAAAATCATGAAGGTATACTGCACACACACAGAGGAACTCTGATACAGTCTTGTCTTTTAAAGCCACCAATTTAAATGCACGTGCAAAAAGGAAGCTCAGGAAACCCATGTTGCCACAGCAATTCTGATCTGCCTCAAAGCTCCCACCCAGGGAAGGTGTCTTTGACGTTACCTAGGTGTCATCTAAACTAAATATTTCCAAAAGAATTACTTGCCAGCCCTTTTTTCTTCTAATTCAGCATTTCGTCTGGCAGTAAGAAATAAATGAGAATCAAAGCTTCTAAGAAAACAAAACAAAACAAAAATTAAAGGGCAATTTATTAGGATAGAGATTAACTCCTATGATGCCTTAATGTCTGGGACCCAAACCTGGATGCCCCCACTATTTTGGGCTCATAGGTCCGTCAAGAATACTAATTTAAACTTAGGGCGTTAGGGAAAAGCTCTCCTGTTTTAAACACGGAAAACTGTTATTCAGTTATTTCTTGAACAAATACACTTCAAACAATGTGAAGGAAATGGCACTTCCCATTTATATGAGTTTACCAACAACAATCATGATGAAAAGGACAAAAACTATTTCAGGTTTGCAAGGGCTGCCCGTTATAACACGCTGTCCCATGATGCAGCATGACCCCGTAGGATCTAAGAAACTCAAGTTCTCAGGAATATTCAGCAAGGACTGCTGCCCATCACCACTATAAATACAGTAGGAGATTACCCTGTCCCACAGTAGGTTCATGAGGGTGGCTCTGCCTTTGAGGAACAAATTAGCCACTTTGAAGTGAGCATCCCATGAGACCCTGTCCCCACACAGCTTGCCCTCCTGCCACATCACGACTCACTTCTCCTGCCGTTGGACCTGCAAAAGGTGAGTTCTGAGCTCATTTATGCCACTGCAATTAAAAAAGAAAAAAAAAATCACTCCTTCAAAGCAACAGGTTGCTCTGTTTGGGGGTAGGTTTTTAACAGGAGTAGAGCCTGCTCCAGAAAGAATAACAGGCAATTTCTGCTCTATGCTTAACCTATGCAAATCAGGAGCAAACGTAATGATGTTAGCAGCCCATCAGCAGAGTTTGGCAGGGGTAACAACAACCATAGGGAGATAAGATAAGGCTTGAGGCTTTAAAGGTTGGGAAATAGAAGTATCAGGATTACCAGAGCGTTTATAGCCAACTGAGGCTGTTCTCCCACCCTCTTCTAAGAAACAAAAACTGATCCTTTGCACTTCACCCTGAGGGAGGAAAATAATCATTAGCTCTACATTATAAAGATACATAAAATAATTGTCTCTCTGAGATGCAGACGTGCCTAAACCAAGTAACCATATGTGTGTTACAGCTGTAGTTTTTACCGTTGTGACACAACCTACCCTCACTATTACCCTCTCTCATTAGGTCATTTCTAAAACGTGGCTCCCTGTGAACTGGGACCATGCTCTGCCAGGTTGCACAGCTCCTGTTTTTGCTACTATAAATAGGAGAACTAACTTTGATTGCCTGGCGTATTCTCCTTCTAATTACTTTGTAGGTTAAACAAAACTTTAACCGTTTCAGATAAAGACAGGCAGAAGGTGTTTTTTCCAAACATCCCAAGCGAAGGAGTGCATTTCCTGCTTCCCTAATTCAACCTACGGCATCAGACATCTGTAACTCTGTTTACATTCCAGCCCTTCACAACTTAATACCGCTTGAAGCATCAATAATATAGGGCACATTTCTGACTGTTCTTTAGATATTTTTTTATCTCCATGGGACTTCCTGGTTTGGGATTTTGTAGTTTACAGTTTCTCACTAATAGTAACTAGCTGCAGCATTTGGCCTTAAGAGTTTACATATTATTTAACTAGATATAGGCAGCCTATTTTAATTAAAGAGCCCTGAAGAGAGCTCATCTGTTTTTCCCCCTTCAACTGTATCAGTTGGCTTAATAAAGATATTACCACTCCCTATAAACCGGGCTGTGATCAAGTTCTAAGATATGCTAGTATTTATGAACGTACTTCTGCCACTTAAAAAAACCACGTCCGATCATAGACCTTCAAGTACTTACATGTCCATTGCTCTAATGAAAGTGATGTGAGCTTCCTGTAGCACACACACATTTTATTTTGTGCACATTCCAGCACTTTTAAGTAAATTGCTTACCCTCCCCCCAACCAAGGGTCATCTGCTATTGTCACTGTACTGGAGCCTGCTATTTAACTGTATGGGCTGCGTTCTTAGGATGAGCTCCCCTTTCCTGGGGGACGTAGAGCACAAGCTTTCCTCCACCCCTACTTGCAAGGTCAGCAAGAGCTGCCTTCCTACAAGGCAGGATGTTCAGCATAACACGCCTGTGTCTAGTGGAAGGTCTCCCTGCCCAGGGCAGCGGGGTTGGAGCTAGATTATATTTAAGGTCCCTTCCAACCTAAACCACTCTGTGATTCTATGATTCTATGTTTCTAGTGCCTCTCTGTCCTCAGCTTCAAGTCCTTTCTTCAGATTTCTCACATGCTCTTTCTTCTCATTTCTCACATGCTACACGAACTCTCTGACCACCTGCTCTCTTTGACTAGAGAAATTCTTGCCCAGGGTTAACACTACATACACCTAAACCTGATTCAGATTGGGCAGGGTCCTGCTGCTGTCAGCATTTCTTTGAATCTTACACTAGAAGCCAAGGTGAGATACTGAGACCTCAGTTTCCTTATTTTACAGGGATCCTTTCTTCCGTAAGGTATCAAATTAGTACCTGAACATCACCTGCCAAATCGACCATGTATATTCACAACTCTTCTAACATTTACAGTGAAGGAAAGCTTGAGACAGCTTGATTAAGCAACTTGCCCAAGGTCATACAGGAAGTTGTAGAAGAGTTGAAAACAAAAGCCAGATCTTCTTAGCTCCTGTCCAACCCTCTCTGGAATGAAAAGGCCAAATTGCACTGAGGAAATATTAGCAGAGTCATAGATCTCATCGCATAAATTTCATAATGAATTCACGACTTAGCAAAGAAAATACACAGAGCTCCCAGTGCTGCTTTCCAAGGAAAAACTTGCAACCCCACCGCAGCAGCTGGAAAGCGTTCCCTGAGATCCGAGCGGTGCCGGCCGCGGCCGCAGACCCTCCACTCAAGACAGAAAGAAGAAAACAGGGAACAGCAACACCCTGCAAGCATCAGGCCACTTAATGCAAATGGGTTCTGCCATCGTTTTTCTAGACACTTTCCTCCTTTTCAAGAAAGCGAAAACGTGCAGTTATTGGAAAAACTTCTGAAGCCCCTCAAGAGTGAGTATGAAATTGTTCAGGATAGCAAAAGGAGCATCCAAAGTGTAACAAAGGCAGTATTTATGTCTGTCCTTCTCCTTGTCTGCGTGGCTCTCCGTGATAGCCACAGGAATAAACAATAGCTTTGGCCCCTTGGCTGCAAACGGTTCGCTGCAGAGGCCCAATTAAGTCGTTGAAAGTCTAAACACAGGCACAGGAATCTGCTAATGCAGACAGGCCTGCACAATAGGGTCTCATCCTGGCTCTGCTCTGCTCATGCTGAGCACCACCATACTGGAAGAAGAGGCCCCCCATCACCAGCAATGCTCTTCCCACAGAAAGGTCCCGCTCCACCTTAAAATGCAACCCAAACATCTACATTTCTACCCATTTTGGGGAGGATTTCTGGCTCTGTGCGGCATCGAGCTCGCGTTCAGTGGCACGAGTTGGGTGATCTCAGGCTCCCTACCACCTGACAAGCGCACACGTGTGTGTACGCACAGGCAAAGGGTTGTTAAAAAGCGATCCCCCTCCCCAAATCCCCATCAGGTTCAAGCCTCCCTGACATAAACACTTCAAACAGCCAAGGCAATAGCAATGCCAAGAGCAGATAGAGGCTTCGACATTGTCTCGGTACACAGGATGCCGGCTTGACATCATTTAGCGGAGACAATGCTCGCCCTCTTTCTTTTGGAACCACGTAAAAAACTTGGCCGAATATAAAACAACTTCAAAGACACATTTCTGTGCCAGCCAGGATGCATCAAAGTTGGGAAAGGAACGACCCAATTCACCTGATCCAGGGAGCTGATAGAGAAGCACGGGGAAGCGGCTTTTATCGATGTACCTTCCCAGCACTTCCTTCCTGCCCCCGATGCTATTTAAACCCCTTGCGCCCACCTCCAGGCAGACCTGCCGTCCCCCACTCTAAGGAGGAGAAAGGAAAAAGCAAAGGGAAGCCCTAAAAAAAGGCATCCCTGCAAATTTCTGTGCAGTTACCGGGCAGTCATATCCTTCTGCTTTCCCCTGAAAAATCAAGTATCACCTTATCGTTTCCTCACCAAGATTAACTCCTGCTTCCTGAAGAGTATTTCTGAGGTAGAAAGCAGAGGTGGTGAAAAAAAAAATAATAATGGGGGGGGAAGCTGAAAAGCTCAATCTGTCAAGCTGCGTTTTAGAAGAAAGGAAAACTGAAAAGTGAACGTATTTAACATGAGCTATTTCCTGCACTCAGGAGGGAAGAAAGCATGCTACTAACTGTGTGCATGAGGAGATCTGCACTAGTGTTATCTCTGACCTGCAGCTTAGCCCTTGTGTCTCAGCTGCCAAAAAGCTCCTATTCAACGTTATGCTGAGTTCATCAATGCTCCACGTGTCAGGATCCTAACAGGAAAAAGCAGGACAGACAGTCACTCTATTCAACTGCCTGGGGACCCCATGACAACTAAAATCCCCTTGCAGACTGTCCGTATCAACCTACGGCAGGTCAGAGCGCATAACCCCTCCAGAACCGCAAGCCCAAGCCCACACCCTTTCCCCCTGTCAACATTGTCACTTTAAAACAGCCCATCTAGCCTTATCGCCAAACCTGGAGTAAGTATGACAATTAAGATGGATTGCAAAGCCTGCTTGCGCTTTACAATTAACAATAACTTGGCAGCGTGTCCCACGCAACTGTTGGGTGGTATGGCAAGAACTTTATCCCTGCTTAGTATTGCATTAGCATATTTAGTAGGCTGCAAGACATAATTCCTCAGATATGAACATATTTTGTCTTTTCAAAAAATCTGCAATTAAGCCATAACGTGCAGGCAGTGTGCAGCCGGCAGTAAACTTTGTTATTAGGGGGACTGTGCTAAAATGGCCCTTTTTGACCTTATGTCAATTATTTAATAAGGAATCTATTCAATTAAAAAAAATGTCTTAGCACAGTCTTTGCTAGGAAGCAACAATATTCCATAAAGTACCGCTGATACTCGTTCAGCCCCACATTCCCTCCGTTAGCAGAGTGCTTAAGTGGGTTTGGGGGGAGCTTATTTAAAAGCAGAGGTTGGGGCATTTTGTAGGATTTTTTTCTTTCAGTTTTTAGTGAGAACAGGCAAACGCTTCCCTTCTGCTACTCTTTTTAGAAGCGTACGCTTAAATAATTGCCAGTGTAAAGGAAACGAACCCCAGTTAGCAGCATCTTCCTCTCTATGTTGTGTATCCCTCCAAGACTCTCATGTTTACAGGTAAATTAACAGTCTTCTAAGTAATTAAACACATTTGACGGGGAGTTATTTAGCGTGGCCTAACTTTATCGATTTCCTACAAGCCTCACAGGACATTCTCAACCCCCCCTAAGCTTTCTAAGTCTGTTTACGGTATACATTTATCTAGAAAATCTGTTCAGGTGGGGGGGAGGCAAAGATCTTCCCTCGATAACCCGGACATTGTCCCCCCTGACATCTGTGCTGCTGGTGGACAGGATATCCTGCCAAATGCAAGAAGACAACTGCGTGACCCACCTTGGGCGAGAGGCACCGCTCGCTGATGCGAGCACAGCGGGAGCGGGTGCTGCCTCTCCCCGCCCGGAGCCGCATCCTCGGCACACAAAGAGCAGCCAGGGACTCCTTGCAAAAAGGAGGAGCAGGGGAAAAAAAAAAAAAAAATTAATAAAATGGGCAGTTTAGGTGAGCAGGACATACTCGATAAGGGAAAGCAGATGAGAGCAACAAATGCAATTTAGCAGACAAAGTCTTTCTTCATAAAACCAGCAGAGGAACGGATTAAACCACCTGGCAATCTTGGCAAGGAAAAAAGAAAATCTCAGGCGGTGACAAAACCAAACAGGTGTAACAGGTATAAAACTTTTGCTTCCCAATAATACCCCTCTCTTCCCTGGAATGCTTTGACAGGTGCAGAAGTTCAAGTTACAGCGTGGAAGTGGCAAATAAATACACAGCATTAGTGTCTGACGTGCTCGCCGAGCAACCGGGGATGTTAATAACTGGCAAGGTACACTAATCTCTGATTGCAACATTTGGTTTACCTTAATCTGGAGGGACAGCTGTATTAAAGAGGGAATTATACTAATCAGTTCAAGGCCCTTGCATATAAAACTTCCCATTAGGCTTAAAGTACAACAGCTTACGTTCATTCTCTAGGAGCCTTACATCTGGTTCTGAATAAGGCTGTCTCTCATTTGCAAGGTACAAACCGAAAACAAGGGAGGGGGGAGCTGACAGTTGCTGGAGGATGGTTGATAGAAGAACAAGCTACTAATTCTTTGAAATTTTTTACAGCGCAAAACTGGCTGTAAGGCATCTTAATACTAAAAAAAAAAAAAAACAGGCATGTGTTATCAACCCTAGGCCATTTTTTCCTGTTACCGGAGGTGACCAACATAAAATAAAATTGATGATGTCAGTCAAAAACAGCTAAGCACAAAGCTTGGCTTTGTTATCTTAAGTCAGAAGGTATGATAGGCCATGCCATATGGCTCTAATCCTCCTATATCTTCCATCACCTAACAGGCAACCTTCATGTAGCATGACCTTATTTGGCTGGTCTCAGGTTAGGGCTGCCCAAAGGGGATTTTTCTGTTTCTGCTATAATACTAGGTTTATGTTGATTTTTTTCTTTTTTTTTCTTTTTTTTTTTTTTTGAGCCCTGCAAACTATAAATCCGACTGATTACTCTGCACTCTTTTGCTTGACTGAGCCTTTACAATCAGACATCCCCGTTAACAATAAGCTCCTAATGAATCAAACATCTATGGCATTAGTTTCACCTAGCTGCCTCTTTCCCATGCACTGCAGCTCTTTGTCAGACCTGGCTTGATGAGAAAAGCTAGTGACACTTGGTGCACCTATTGATAAACAATTCAGTAATGAGGGGCATAACAAAAATTACCTAAAACAACCTGATTAAAAATGACAGGCAAAGGGTACTACAGAGCTTTGCAGTTAAGGTAACTCCCGTACGTCGGGAGGGATGGAAAAAATAATGAGGTGTAACACAATTTGCTTTAAAATTACAACTTTGCACTCACGTTTTGGCTTCTTTTTTTCACACACACCCTTTTTTTTTTTTGCACTAGAAGTTTGATGTATGTTAAAAGAAAAACGTTCCATCATACACTTTAGAAGAGATCCGTCTTTTTCGGAAAATTTGCAACTCAATAAGCTTTTTCTCTCTCCTCTTTGAACTACTAACATTAATAGCAAAATGCATTCCTATTTGTAATCCAACTTTCTATCTATAGCAAATTCCGATATTATAACTCAGCATTTTACTTCCTTTGTTTAAATATTGGTTTTGTTGCTTAAAAGCACATGTGGGCTGTAAACAAAGGATAAATAAGCTGTGAAAATAAAAGCAGGCTCCAAGGAATAAATAAGAACAAAATGGAAAAGACTGCACCGGGCTCCTGCGATGAACACAGGGATCTCTTTGTGAGAGGGGAAAAAAAATGTGTTAAAAGGGCACATACTGCAACTCTGAGGCAAACTTTGAAATGGAAGTGTGGAAGCATAAGAGCATTTGATTCAAAATCAGCAATGTGTGGGTTTGCATTTGTGTAGCAGCATGTTGGGAGGGTTTCAATCAGTGCACAGATGCACTTGAAAATCAAATATGGACATGGGGAATGTTTTTGGATATAGCAAATGAGGACTGATGACATGTTTACACTTTGCACATGGATCCAGTACAAAACCATACCCTGCAAAGAAACAATAACCACCATTTGCTGCGTTTCAGGGATGTAACAAAATGGTGGCAAAGGAAGAGAATACAAGTGAGTGTCTATTCCCACCTGGGAGGGGGCTGCACAGTTTCCCTGCCGATGAGCTTATTTTGCTCATCGCTCACTTGAGAAGGGGACTTTTTTAACAAATACTGCACAAAAAAAGAGACGGTGGTTTGAAAAACGACAGCGTGAGAGGAAAAGGAGAGAAAAAGCGAGTTTCAAGCATCAATAATGTCTTTCTTTGTTGTCAAAATATTTTCTTTGCAGAAGAATTAAAATTATAGTTGGAATGTCACTGGAATGGAATAGGGAATAAATGTAAGCAATGCTTTTTCATCATCTCTAATGAAAAAATTGCAGTTTTGACATTATTTCAGTATCTGGCTCTATATAGCCTTTAAAGGAGAAATTCTTGGCTTATAAATAACGTATCCCCAGCTATGCTGAGTTGTTAATGAAAGTTTATCGAGATGGCAAAACTTTTTTAAAAAGGCAGTAGCACTTGCAGGCAATTGCATCTGACCAGCCTATAATGTATCCCCCTGGAAGGCAGCTCCAATTCACAGTATGAAGCGATCTTTTGTGAATATTTTCCAAACTGGGGTGCATATTTTACATTTTAAAGGAAGAGGCAAAAGTTAGCTATCTGAAGAAAGGGAGAAAACATCTGTTCTACACTTTCTGCTCATCAGACATTAAAGAAATGCACATGAACTAATATGGCAAGTTTTAAACTTTTATGAAGACTTCATTTCAAACTTTTAAGAGGGTATCGTGACAGTTCAAATAGTCCTTCAGACGTTTGACTTCTGCTACTGATTATTAATAATAATCATCCCATCTTCCCTTACACTTTTCAGCATGAATTCAGAATGTCAAAGCTAATTTTCTCATCAACCTCAAACTTATGCAAGGCACCGTAAACCCGAGACTTTGGTTCTCTTCTCACACACATGGGGTTAGCAACCAACTTCCAGAACAGCACATGGAGTCACAGCATCTGTCCAACCAAGGGCCACACAGAGACCTGGCAGCTGGATTTTTACTGGCAGTACCTGAATCTGGGGGTCTCTTGGACCTGTTTCTATCACGTGGCCAGCCAGAAGCCCATGGCTTTGTCTTGGTGATTCTACAGCCTGGTTAGTGCTGTGGATCAAATAAAAGTGGAATTATCTAAACGAAGTCAAGCTACAGACTTCATGAGATATTTGTGTGTGTATTTGGTAAGATAAGATGCTCAAACCATTAACTTTTAATGATTTTCTCTTTGCATGTTTCTAGAGAATGATCCGATTCTCGTTTACGCTGGGGCCACTTTGCATTTCACGCTGTCCCATCAGATACCCTGAAACGATACCATAGAATCATAGAATGGTTTGGGTTGGAAGGGACCTTAAAGATCATCTAGTTCCAACCCCCCTGCCATGGGCAGGGACACCTTGAGACTAGAGACCTTGAAGCTTAGGTGCAGGTCCCTGCTCCACGCAGAGCAATTCCACTTGCTTGAATGGACTTAAAACCGCATACATAATTAGGGACTATGGCTCAGTAAGTACAACTTTTTTTAAAAAAAAGTCTGTCCTCTGCTTTATTTCCAAGTGCACGCTCTAATCTGTTAATTGTATATACAGCAAAACCAGAGTGCTGGTCAAGGGAAATTCTTTCTCTGCAGTCATGATTAAGGCCATGTTTACTATAGGAACTGTTGAGTGCATTACAGGACATTGGTAAGTGCTTCTCTCATACAGACCTTCTGCACCAGTTTGGGGAAAGCAGATCCTCAGAAATCACCTGATTTACGGGCAGGTGGGTGGGAAAGCAGCCCTACACCTTCCTTTCCAGTTACACCTTACCTTGAACAAATCTGTGATCACAGGCACAATATAGCTGTCACATTTTTTCAGCCCTATTAAGACTATTTGAACTATTTCTTCATAATTCTCTCTTGTGGAAATATCCTCCTTTAGCTAAGGATTTAGCATAAAGGCAAACACCAGCCAGTGATGTTTCCTTATGTTAGGGGACATTGTGGAGGAAGCCAGGACCTATCACCGAGCTTAAACTGCCAGTTAGCTTCAACCCTGCACCATGTTATTTTGTCCAGGATTTGCACGTGCAACAGCAAAAGGAGGAACATGTTAAACAACCAGGTATGTATGGTCTATAATAAGGGTTATAGCAGATTATCCTTATGAAATACCACCTGACCCATAAAACTGTAACACCTGTCTTTAGGAAAGCAAACTGGAATTCTGAATTTTTCCTGTGATTTTCCTTTCTACTACAGAGTAAGGCATTTCCATTTATTACTCAGATAAGAATGAAAAGTGTCATTTCCTTTTGATAGCCAACAATAAGTATGGTTGTTCTTTGGAAGCCCTCTCATTTACCATCTTTTCTTTCACTTGGGAAAGGAACAGATAGTCCACTTGAGATAAAATTATCATGATTTTCAACTGATAGAAATCAGTCTAGTGCCACAGATGTCACCTAAGTGAGACCCTGAGTGGAAGGTAACACCGGTTACTCTTCCCATCACAAACAGAGCCAGCACCAACACCATGGAGTGAAGCTTGAGGTGGTGGATACCAAGGCCACCTCGGTCATGACAGGCAATATACAGATGGTGGTAGCACAGAATAACACGTAGAATAACACCACCACCTTCACCCATGAAGCTTTTGAACCAGATACCTCTCTGCATAAAGTAGTACAGTGGCTGTTGTCTCATGCTTCTTCAGATGAGAAAGATCCTTCTTCCTTCTTCACTGCCTGTCCTGTACCTTGTAGGCCAGAGAAAACAGACCATATGGAGGAGAGACAGGCAAACCCTCGCACTCTGGACCAAGGAGGTATTGAACTCTTGATTGCATATCTTGGTGGTACTGAGCATAACTGCAGTGCCTCACCACGTCGCCAGAATTAAATGTTTTGCCTCTATTGTCCTTTGCCTAAGAGGCACTTTAGCACTGCAGTTTAATATTCATGTCATCACCATTGCTAACTGTTAAAACCTGAATGATATAAATAATGAATTAATATGTATGTGCAGATCTCTATTTTGCCCAATATTTCTTATGCTTTTTTTTTATTGGAGCCTCAGCATTCTGAAGGCAAATACAAATGATTTTTCCCCTTTCAGCCAGACTTTGCTGTCACTGTCACTGTGGTGAATTAGCATTTCCAGTCGTCACAGTTATCACACAGGAAAGGGGACTTTGCTTGGATACATCCAATGTGTGGATGTCCCATCCCTGGAAGTGTCCAAGGCCAGGCTGGATAAGGCTTGGAGCAACCTGGGCTAGTGGAAGGTGTCCCTGCCCATGGCAGGGGGTGGGACTGGGTGGGCTTTAAGGTGCTTCCCAACCTAAACCATTCTATGACTCTATGATCCAAACGGACCACTCCTGTCAGTGTTGACACCAGTCAGCGTACACTAATGCAACCAGCAGCCCCTGGACAGGCATGGGAATGATCTGGTTTCGTCAGCATCCCTTACTAGATCATAATGAACTTGGTGGTAAGGTCTGTCCTTATGTGTGCAGTCCTCCAGGCTGGGCTAGCCCGTTGTATTGGGTTTGCACCTCTGTTTGCCCCAACAGAACCAACTCCATTTACATTGGCAGGAAATTTAGCCCTAGCTCTGCATTTTGGGAGGAAATCTTGAAAAACAACCTGTACCAGGACGTTCCCTTTTTTTCTCTCCCTCTGTTCTTGAAAACTTCATTAGAACAGACTCCTATGTGACTGTGCTTGTAATCCAAACTGTGCAGTAAGGTCATGCTTGAAATATAAAGCGGGCAAGATCAGTAAAGGTTCAATTCTCAGCTTTAATTCTGAAATTATTTGGCATAGAGTAAAACCTGAAATACACCACCAATATTACACATAGGGCAAGATTTTTTGAAACTATATGTGAGGCAGAACATGCAGAGGAACACCTGGTAAATTTTCAAATTCACTTAAAATTAAACACCCAGAACAGTGTGGTCCTCTAAAGCCATCTTACTATTGCAAATGCATTCAAAGGGTATTCTTACCATCTCTGCTATTTATGAGTTAAAGTACATTTTGTGGAGCAGATCTTCAGCTGCTGCATAGTTAATGGGGGAGCTATATTTATTTTTTATCACTTGAAGATCTGCTCTGATTAAGTAAAAAGACCAATTAGTAAAGACTACAAATTTATGTAACTATAAGCCATATACTCGGTATGTTCTCTATCACCACACAGACCAGATGACTTTTTTGAATCACAGCTCTCTAGCTTGACACTTCCTCAAACATCCAATTTTGAGCAGTGCCACAGTTCTGAAAGATTTAACTGAAAGAAGTTAGGTGCCTTTTCTCAAGGTAACATCTTCTTTAGATCAGGAGATCATTTTCCCTTCCTGCTCTTGAAAAACATTTTGCTATTCACGCAGTGTGTCCTATTAGCAGAAAACAGAGAAAGTTCTGATGCATCATAGCACGCATCTGAAATTCTAATTCTAATTAACAAGAAGTCATCTGTAGTTGTCCAACATCGTATTATTAATTCACAAAGCAATAAAGGGATATATTTCAGACTGAATGAGAAGCTAGGTACTGAATGGGGTCATAGTATTTCACTACGCATAATTTGTCATGATCTTTAACTATTTCAAACCTACAGAAGTCAAGTTGTACAATGCCTTGCTGCGAATACAATTTCTCACATATAAAAAGCAGTTACACTGGTGTGATTTATTCTTGTGAACTTAAAACCTAAATTAGATCTAAATCTGTATAACCCAGGGTTGCATAAGGAGGTATGTTTTTACTGTGAATATGTATACGTTTGCTCTCTATGTATTTCTAAGCAAGAAAGGCAATTCTAGAAACATTCTAATATGCTTTCTGGCATTTTGATCAACATTTAAGTATTATATTTAGTAACGGGAACAGTAGGTTTGATAATTCATTTTAAAAACACATCTCAGTTAAATTTTATATTCAAAAATTCTTAGGGAAGACTTTTTTTGTAACCCACACCCCAAAAATTAAGACTTTTCAAAATGCATTGCCACTGAGTAAACTTTCTTCTTCCTGCCCAATTCAAAAAATTAAGTTAATCCTAAAGTATACAGAAACCCAAAATCATTCATTACCTTTACGGCAAGAGCATGGGCAGTTGCTAGAATTTTATGCAATTAGTTCTCTGAGAGTCCTTTAAATGCAAACCTGTAAGAGGAAAGTAAAAACAAATCAAAGTTAATCATGACTGGCTGGAACAAAATGTTTAAATCAATATGACGATGGCTCATCTGCTTGTCATTTAGCCATTACCTGGGAGACGAGGACCTCCTGCTATGCCCGATATTCTTTTTTTAATACAGATTTGCCACTGCCTCCATTCTGCAGACACATTGGAAGCCAAAGTCATTCCAGACTCACCCTGTCATAATGTTTACTCTTCATATCTTTTTTATTTATTCCTGTTTCTTCTTTACATTGGATACAGAGATAAACACATACAAACATTGGGATGTTCAAAAAGTTTAGTACAACAGCAAGACCGGGCAAAAGCAACCATCTCATGTTTATAGCATGCTGGGGAGAATGACAACATAGCATAACAATTCTTCTAAAGAAGAAAACACATGTATTAAAAGATTTTCTTTTAATTAAACCTTACAATGAAGAGGGATGCTGAACAGTTTAGAAATATTTCTAAGTATTTCTTTACCATGCAGAGAAACCAGGTTAAAACATGTTTCTAGTACAAGCTTAGAAACACAAACCTCATTGTCTGGTGTTCAACGTACCAAAAACCTAAGACTGTAAGGTTTATTACCAAGAAAAGGGCATTTTGGTGACCCTATGGACTCACAGGGTCTGATCCTTATCCTGCTGGCACAGACACAAATCGCAAATCTGCTCATGTCTGGTGTTTGACCAGGGTCTGCCACTGGGATCAGAATCAAACCCGTTGTGTACATGCTTGGCTTTTATTGAAAGCCACAGAACTTCCCCAGAAACGTAGCCCCTGGGTTTTTACGGCAATGAACGCCTGGGCAGTGAAAGCTTCTTGTTCGGAACCATGGCAAAACAAAGTCTTTAATTCTGGTTCCCAAAGTGGAATACTTGACCATTTCTCCTTTTTGAGAGAGGAGAGTAAAATGGAGCCAATGTCATCTCTGGAAGAAAGCCTGTGATGCAATCTCAAAATAAATACACTTATTTGCATATACAAACAGTGGAGCCTCATATGTATCTACTAATATCCCTTCCTTAAGCTGTTAGGGATATCACATATGCTACAGCTCACACCAACCAGAATAATGAGGGAGGTGTTGGGTTTTTGGTATTTTTATAAGTTCATATAACTTTACAGTCACAGCAATTCTAAGTTCATCAGAACTACCACATTTTAAAAAAAAAAAAAAAGGACTGATCACAACTAAGTTTATTTAATAATCATATGACTTGACTTCAGTCCTCTCTCAGACCTGTGTGTATACAGTCTTTATTACAGCCTAATCACTCCGCAGTTACAGAAAGGCAGACTCTGAACTGAACAGCTACTGTCACCTCCCTCTCTCTTTTCCTTTCCCAGCAGGTTAAACGTGGAAAACGCTAAAAAAATAATCTACTGGGAGTATGTCTAAAATGAAGTGTAAATAGGTATGGAAAACCTATGAGAAAACTGTTATGGAAGGTGCCTGAATGGCAAAGTGCAAAGGGTGACAAGAAGAAAATTGTGATGGCATACAAAAGGCAAGAGAATAAGAAAGATGTGATACAATAGATAGCTGGCGTGAGCCTATCAACTGGCTGGTTGCTCCTGTTCCACCCACCTCCCCTTCAATACCTTCATTTTTTTTGTTACGATAAAGGACATTCATGATCAGTAACAATGTCATAATGATAGTAAATGCAGGATTTAAGGTATATAAAACCTTCAGCCAACATTAGAAAGCCACCAAGGGGGAGTTACCTTGCACGAGGTTCTATTTAGTGATGGCTCCACTCTTTCACTCCCTGACTGCAAATCAGCATTTTTACTGGACAATAGGCTCAGCAGTGGCCTTATGATTGCCTCTTTTCAAATGGAAATGGCTATCCTAACTCCTCTGCCAGGTTTTTCTTACTAGAGCACAAATTGCAGTTTACAAGGCTCTAAGGGGGAAAAAAAAAATCTTAGCTGAATATCTTTTTTTTATTCGACAAACTGACATGTAAATTACCCTTTAAGTGCTCCACTCTAGGGCTCTGATCATCTCCTAATTGTCACAGTCAATTGTAGCCAACAGTCTCTTCAATCCCAAGCGCTTTGACAACAAGCATAAGGATCAAAGCAGAATCAGCTCCCTTCAATATCCCTCTGTTTAGGATGCTACAAAAAGCCTGAAAAAGAAAGGTGTAAGGGCATTAGTGGAGAAGGAACTGAGAGTAGAAAGTACTATAGCAGTCATTTTCTTCTTCACTAATATTATATATCCTTATATACTCTGTCATCCCATGTTCAGCATGAACACATAAACATCACGGAGAATAAATATGGTTTGAAATGACTCTGATATATTACTACTTTAAAATAAATTCATAACACATTTCTGCTGCCTCCTGCATGCCTCCCCCCATCCTTCCCCCTCCAACTTTCTCTTCCACTCTGGGAAGGAGTAGAACAGCAATTACTTTTTAAGAAAATTTAGTTTTTCCCAAAGCACTCCCATCCCACACTCTCCTCCAGGATGAGCTGGGCTGCAAACCAGCCTGTCCCGATGGAAACCCATCCCAGGTTGTATTCATGGGGCCAGTACGGCTTCGACATGAAGCGGGTTATTTGAAGCAGCCCCGCTTTTGCTTTCTGAAGTGTCTATAACCTAAGGTCAGGCAGAGGCTGGAGCAAAACCCTCTCGTTCAGTTGGAGTCCAGCTCTAAGAACAGCCAGTTCCAGTCACCTCCAGAACGACTGGGAAGCAATACAAGAATAAACACAACAGTCCTCAAAGCCTGCCCAAGGGGAAAAAAAAAAAATATATATATTTGCTGTAATTCTGAAAGAAGATTCACCTTTTATTGTATTCCAGACCACTTTAGATCAGCACTGCACTGTACTGCTTGAATTTTTGTACTAGCTGGCTGTGTTTGATGATAGGAGCTTGCTCGCTCTGCAATACGCTTTCATACCCAGTGCCTCGCAGACGCCTCAAAGTCAGCCTTGTTGGAGTCGTGTTTCTAGGGAATAGTAGTAAGGCGGAGCTCTTCTGAGTCATATCTTTACTTCAGAACTTGTACGCATCTGCGAACGTAGCAGTAACACCCACAGAGGCTTGCAAACAGCTCCTGCCACGCAGGCTGCAGGGGAGGAAGAGCTCGGCTCCTGCAAAAAGATGTGCTGCTGAAGCGGGAGAAAGCCTGCAGGATACCAGGGAGGCAAACTGGGGATGTGCCAAGCTCTAGAGTAACTCTAAAGGATCTTCAAATGGATAACCAGTCTCTGCAGGGTTAGGCAACTGGATCCTTTTGGCCTCTCCCACGATCTCGTCGCCATAAGGAGGAGGAAGCAAGAAGGAAGCACCCATTTTCCTACAGTTCTGTCTCTCCTGCAAAAGATAGTTTCCTCAAGAGATAGCTTGAATGCCTGAAATCCAAAAATACTGGGAATTTGGAGTTGAAAACCTATTTGCTCCTTCATAAGAAATTAAATCACTTCTTACAGCTATTTTTAAGAAATTGGCATTTCTTAAAGAAGATGAACCTTACCCATTGACTCACAGAACACTGGAGGAACGGTTAGACAACACAGCTGGATGAGTTTAACAACCTGCTGCCTCCTACGGGTCCCACTTTCCTCGCCCAAATTCTGGGTTTCTGTGTACAAGATGATCTGAGTTGTACCCATAAACCAACAGAAAACCAGTCATTCGTGTAACAGGACCCCGAGGCAAAGCTTGAGGGTAGATGTTCCTAAACCATCACCTGCATCACGCTCCCCAAAAGGTTTAAGGTGCAAACAATAACCCTATTTTTATGCAGTGGAGATTTGGAGCTCTGAGGGAAGACAGCACAGATAAAACAAGGCTTTCGACAGAGCTGCCTCTGCACCCACCCACTGCTGCCTACTCCCATTGCCCTGCACCCAGCCACCCTCGGAGCCCCTGGCACCACCTTGCACAGGCAGATGAGCATTATTGAGTTAGAGATGCTAAATGTAGATTAGATACAAAGACCGGTGAGAAAAAGAGTACTTGCAATAATGAACAGGAACAAAAAGTCCAAATTTCTCATGGGAAAGCTATTCCAAAAAATGTTGATTGGGAAACATCAAAAGCACTCATTTGAATGATGTTGAAATAATATAGAAGGTTAATATAATGTATCATTTAAAATAAATACAAAACCAAAATTATAAAATTGAAGTGAAATGTTTGTCTTGCCAAGCTGTTTTATTTCTGTATTATCAAAGGGAAGTATTTTAACTCTTTCTGACAAAGAAAATCACTGAAAAAGGCATATTCTAAAGAAAATTTTCCAGCTTACTGAAACAAGCTTTCACCACCAGCGAATTTACAAATATTTTGCAGCTCTGCATAAAGATCAGTGTCTTCCCCAGACAGCTAAAATCTGAGGTGGCTCCAGTTAAAATGCCTAAAAAATTTTCCTTGATATTCCACAATACAAGGCAAATTCTGTTATTTTCTAGAAAGATCATTCCAAGACACTAGGACACCTTCCCAATGAAACCTTCCCAACATCAGCAAATTGCTCTGTGGCTATTCAGCTCCCTAGAGTTAGCTTGGTATATAAATATATTTTCAACTCCTCATTCACCCACAAGCATGACACATGCCAAGAAAAAAACCCTACAAGGTCACCTGGAATGTAATTACCTTTTTTTTTTTAATTTATTTAACTGTGTTTATTTAAATGACAGAAGCATTTTTGAAGAGCGGGTCATCAGCTAACACAGCCTGCACTATTTTCTCACCTTACTTGGAAATGCATCCAAATACTTATTACGTAAAACTGTTGATTCCCAGCTTTTTCTGTGGAGTGGTTGCTGACAGTCTGCAGAGAGATGAGTAGCACAGTAGTCCTGGACATCTTCCTTTTTTCCAGCTGCTAAATCATAATAAAGAAGGTTAAAATAATATTCTTTTCCTATTAGAAATGTTCCATGGAGATAATTGCTGTAGTGTTTGCAAACTACAAGTTTCATTAACAGAAAGTAGTAGAGGGTCCCCATGACCGTTGAATGGGAGGAGATAAGCTCAATGAGACAATTTTCCCTTAAAATAAGGCACATACTTTAGGAAAAAGTTTAAAACACCCCTGCCCTATCAGAGAAGATGTTCTTTCTTCCAACACCAGGTACCCACAGCATTAGAGACCATTAGATAGACTAAGCTATTTGCTGTACATGACTATTTCATGATACATCAGAGCTGCAATTCATTACGGGGGATTGAACAATCCCCTTGCATGACTGTAACAAGGTGCCATATTATTGCTTGTGCACTGGAGCAGCAAGCAAGAAAGTGTCTCCTGCAACTGCGTCCCACACAGAATAGCAAGTCATGGGGCTGCCTAGCCCCAGAAAAGGGAGTTCTGGATGCTTGTTACCCCAAAAAAGGGGCTCTGCATGCCAATCAGAAGCATGGTTTACTGATAGGACGCTGGTGCCCTTTCCTATGGGTTTTAACATAAACCCCCAATCTGGTTGTAAAGGAGCAGGATAATATGCTCATTGTGTCGCTGACATTTCTCTCGGAGAGGGTGGCTTTTCAGTAAGCAGTTATGTTTCCTTATTTAGGTCTCCACCACAATCGTGGATTTTTGCGGCCCTTATTTTTATGCTTCTGAAAAGCGAAAGGATGAAAGGTTACATTTGGGGAGCCCAGAAGTGACAGCCAAAGCGCGTGCACTGATGTGATGTGAAAGTCCGTGGCCACATGACCACTTCAGGACTATTGCAAGATTACTGATACGGCTCCTAAATTACCAACGATTATCTGATGCGCTCTGGTCATTAAATCCTTGTTAATTCGGTCTTTCAGGCAACAAAGACATACTATTTCTCTCCAGGATGCCTTGCAGGTATCAGTGCAGAGATTGCTAAGAATATACACCAAGTCATTACCTCTGCGACAGCCAAAGCCATGTGAAGTGCCTTCAGAAGTCCTTCGGAACCCGCTAAAGCCTCAGCTGGGACTCGGTTTAGGGAGGTCACATGCTGCTTTTTAAGTGATTATTTCTAGATGGTGCTCAGGGGCAGGGAGAGAGGGTTGGTGACCACAGGTCTTTCTGTGCACAGACAGCGATTCAAGCCGCTGAATCCTGACAGCGGTGATCACAGGACTTAGGCTGAAAGAGCCAAATTCGATGCAACTGTGTGCTCTTGGAGAGAAGAGGCTTTCTTGGGTGTCTTCATAGCTCATTAGCACAGTTTCTACCACAATTAGCTCAACCACATAGCTTCCACTCTAGCCACATCCTCCTAAGCCCAGGAAAAAGTCGCAATCCCATTTTACAGAGGAGGACACAGAGGCTGTTTTGACAGCAGGATCCAAGTCTATGAAAAGCTAATGAGCAGATACACTGTCCAGTGAGTTCACCAAAATAAAAAATTGGTTTCAGAGCCTGGGCCACAGCATAGCAGCTCCTGGGCCCTAATCTGTGCTCAGGCTGCTGGGCATCACGAAGATCCTCCTGGTCAATGCCAGGCAGCTATGCATACATCGAGGATGTCGCTCACGCCCAGGCTCACGCACAACAACATACAGAAGAAAAGCATCATTCACAGACGCCGACATTAGAACTTGGTTGCAAACAAAGCTGTTTCAAATAATAACCAGAGACGTAGAAAATGCATGTCCAACCACATGTCTGTTAAGAAGAATATTAGGCGGCATTTATCAGCTCAGACGGGAGCTTGCTTCGTAAAACTGGTTTCAGTACAGGATTTTAAGTATATGGCAACAGATAAAGTGAATATAGACATTATTTTACAGCAGGAGAATTTCTATCTATTACTAAGCTATAATTTTAATTGACATTAAGCAAGAAGAACCACAAGAATAGAGCGAGTGCCCATCTCTCACAGCCCATCTATCTTGCGTATAGTTACTTAGGGCTCATATACCACCAGTTTAGAAACATGCATAATTGCTTATGGTCAACATCATGTCACTGCCAGATCACACATTAAACAGATAACCACTATTATTATAAGAGCAACTTCCTTGACCTCATATTTTGGTCTGGCTCCGAATTCCTGTACTTTACCAGTTGGGTTTGTTGCATTATGCCAGCCTTCTGCCTGTACATGTTCATTTTCTACTCCTGTAAGTGACCGGTGCAATAGAGAGCTTACTATAAAAATGCATATTTGAGCACATGAATAGAAGAAATTCAGGAAATATGATCACAGTTGCTCCTGCAATGTTTTTATAAACACAGAGTCTCTGCTTTTTTATTATAGTTAAGGTACAGTGTGTTATTTGGCAGAGGAATCTGACTTGAAAATGTAAAAGGTTCAGGCAACCACACATTTGGAAGTAGAAATCTTTCCTTAAAACATGGCTCTGGTTTTTAAACATAGCAAAATTTCTGGAAACTTCAGTTTCTCAGGGTCTGCCAAAGCTCCAGTCACATGCAGCATATTCTTTGGGCTTACATATAATGTTTCAAGTAATAAACAACATCTTGTTTAGAGCAGGATGGAAAAAGAAGAGGGGGAAAGCACTCATTAGGAGTCAAAGCTCTACACCAGTACTAAAAACAAAACATGTTTCTTGCAGTTAAACCTCAGAACAATGTTTGTAACGTATTAATAAGAGATTCATGTGCTCTTCACACCTCTAATAATTGCAGTTAAAATCATAGGTTAATTTCTTACAGCAATTAGATAAATTATATCACAAAGGAAAGAAAATTTCATACTCATTGAAGTGCACTCAGGTTTTCAGTAGCAGAAAGATCTGTTCATCCTAATTCAATAACAGAATGAGTTACATATTGTACATAACTATACATCATCAGTAACCCTTCAATGCTTACTGTATAACTCATTTATCACACACTTTTTATTCAGGAACAAGGCTGTATTTCAAAAAAAAAAAAAAAGTTGCTTCCATACAAAGACTCATCACACAGACTACTCACAGTTTAAATATATGCACAGTCATCTCTACTAGTCAGACACCATTTCGGTCTGCTCATCAGAATACATATTAACAAAATGATATTGAGATACAGAAATAGCACACCGCAGCCAGGATTGAAGTATGGGCCATACCTCACTGGGATCTAGTAAGGTTTAATTAATTAATGCTTATGAAGCACCACGAGCTCCTCAGATCATCACTTCAATTCATTATCACCCCCATTTGTTTTGTATTCCACTTTCCCCCTTAATTCAACAGTGAATTTCTTTTGGAAAGTGTTGCATTTACAGAGTAATGAACAGATGAAAGCAGTTGGAGTGATTTGGCCTCGCTGCATTCGCAGGAGTACAAAAGGGAGCAGGAATCCTTCTCCTTCTTTTCTGCTAATGCAGTTGGCATCAGGTCTAAGGAGAGCATGAAGCTTCCTGATGTCTAAACCTTCACTCAAAAAGCTATTCCTGACCAAAACTGTGGCAGAACGCAACAGCAGATTTTGAAGGTAAGAATGTAACATCAAAGAATCAGACTTTATTCTGGGAAACTTCCTTGCTTGCATTTATGTTAATTAAGATGGGCATGAGCCACAAAGCTGAGAGGGAGTATGGATGCAGGCATTTGGTTCTTCCCTCATCTCTAATAATTATTAGATACATTGGATGGGAATAGTTGGAAAGAAAATCAATAAGAGAATGAATCAAGAAAATTAATGGCAATTTCAACTACTTACTTGTATAGGGTTTTACTCAAGGGTGCGACAAGATAAAATTAGTAGTCTGTATTAAAACAAAACAAAATACAGTTTGATCAAACTTCCATTCAGTGGAATTTTCTTAAAAGACTTCAAATTTTGGCCCTAAATAAATTGGGTTAGAGAATTTAAGAAAGAAAAGATTATCTGGGGTAACTCCAAGGTTCCTATAGACTTTCCGAGAAGAAAATAGATTAAGGCAACAAAATTACTGGTGGAAGAAAAGCTGATAAAGAAGACTAGAATTTGATAATGGAGGAATTTAATTATTCAGATATTGATTGGTATAAAAACTATGTGGAAGCTAACAAAGTTTGTTTGTAGTGGCAATGCTATTAGTCCACTGAGCAGCCAGTAGCTATGCTGAGCCTCCTACTTGGAGATAGGCATGTATCTGTTATAAAATTCATTTTAAAATTTAACTTTAATTACATGTAATTTCAGTATAACTTCTAAAGTTAAGAATAGGGAGTTCAGGGCTCACTATCATGAAGACCCTCATAGGTTTGAAGGATAAATCAATAGAAAACATTCTTATCAAGGAAAGCTTGGGAGATTTACAGACTCTGGTCAAAAGAACCAGGAGAAAACAGATATGCTTTAGCGAGGGGTATTTTGTAGTTATTTTGATTAAAAAAAATCTTCTGACTGGACCACAAAGATGGGACCTTATCTTTCAGGACTTACAAATATAGTTTCTCGTTCAGATATTTTTGTTCCTGGCATATCAAACCTAGGGCTTAGCAGTTTATAAATGGAATTGACCTCGTGCAGTCTCATGACCAGAAGACTGGTCTCCAGTTCCATATGTTATAAACTTAATGACTGTAATATAATCAACATACCTGGGAGCAGGTACCTAAAATCCAGTTTTCCCCCAAGCTAGAAGACCTCCAGCAAGAGGAGTGAGCAGCAGCCACCAAAGCTTGGTGAAGCTGAGGTCTTTATCTTTTAAGTTTCCTTCAGAGCAACATTAAAATTGACTGGGTGTCGCCATGGGCTGGGCTCACACTTTCATCATCAACCTACATGAAAGCAAGTACCAGCAGCTGATGGCTTTCTACAACACTACAGACATCCTGACATTGAAAGAAAGGTGTCTAACCCTGGTGGGCTGGAAGTTAGAGACCCCCACAGGTCTTGGCATGTTCCCAGGCTGTGGAGTAATGCGTGCAGAGCCAGTGGCATTCCCCGGAATCTTCCTGGATTAAATGAATGTCTCTGCCTAGCTCTTCTCTTGGTTTGTACAGGGAGCTCAAGTCTTGGATTTGATTGCCATCTCATGTTTGTGCCACAGGTTAGAAAACTTTGACTCCAGCTCAGTCGAAAGTTTTTCTATCAGATTTTCTTTCTCATTGATTAAAAAATGATTCATTATTTTCATGAAAACTAATCTTTTTTCAGGGAAAAACTCTATTTTCATGAGTGGGGGAAAAAAAAAAGTTTTTGCTTTTCCATGAAAAAAAAACCCCCACGTTTGTTTGGAACTACAACCACACTGCTCTGCTGCTTGTTCTTTTCCATGATTTATAACCCAGACTACAGCTCAAGCTAAGTATCACCACTTCTGCAGAGAGACCTGGACACTACAGGAGGCAGAGAACCCTGCTTATGCAAGACTCTGGCACCCAAACTACAGAACCTGCTAAACAGGTCCACGAGAATGATGTTATAAGACCCAAACAAATGGAATTCATAAATTTTTCATTTGGTTGCAGTTCAAAGGGAGGGACTATTTCCTGTGTAAAGTGTTAACTTTCCAATATTATAATCAAACTAAGTGTGAATTTAATATTAATCAACCACTTACTGTATTTACTGGAAATTGCCAGGTTCATCATTGTAATAGAAAGATCAAAAGATGTGAACAGAAAAATGTGAAGGATAGTAAGCATCTTAAAATAGTTGATTACTGGAAAAATCAAGCACAAGAAATTACTAATCTGGAACAAAGAATTATATAATACATATAATTTAATAAAACTAAGAAAATTTTTTGGACTAGTAAATAAAAATACATTTGAGCAAGAAAAAAAAAATCCATCAGAAATTTAGATAGGAGCTGTGATATATCAGAAATTTTAAGTATCCCACCAGTCATATTGGTCTCTTAGCACTGTAGGGCAGGGAAAGCAAGTGCAGTGCATAAGGGTTAACTCCCCAGCTCACATAAATCAAGTTAACACCATTTAACTTAGCAAAATGTATTCAAAGTCAAATTCATTTACTCCAGCCAAAGATCTGTCCCTAACTGTATCCGTTGCATTTTATACTGCATTAACTGTTTTAATATATTCAGCATTAAAGCCCTATATATTTCAATGTAATCTTCATTACATATACACACTTTTTTGTACATATGCATAGGAATACATACATATAAAATATTTTAATCATAATATAAACAAATTAACATAATTCCTAATTATAGAAAAAAGAATAAAAATGGGTTTGCAGGATTTAGTGAGGAAAGGCGCTGAAAATCTTAACTTGAGTAGAGACAACCAATGTGGATTTATGAGCAGGAAAACTTGCTCAAAGAATTTGTTGGAATTCTTCAAAGATATTCCTGCCAAGGTAGACAAGAAAAATGCTATGGATGGTACACAATATGCCTAGGCTTTTGAAAGAGTGCTTGATAAGATCCTGCACTGCAGGTTACCAGCAAGGTACAGAGCCACCGCATAAATGATAACAAACTTTAATGAACTGATAATGGTCTGAAACCAGCATTTTCTGAATGACTTAGAGATTGGCAGTCAATACAGGGTACAGTGCTTTGGTCAGGTTAGGAGCTTGTCTCGTCTCTAATCTATGTAAAAGAATTAAACCAGAATATCAAAGGTAACGTATCAAAATGTGCCAGAGGGACATAAGTTACAGGGGCTCTAACAACAATTGTCTAACATCAGTTATAAATGTGAGATCCCAATCACCAGCAGATGCAGCATCAGCACCGCCAGGAGCGAGTTCCTGCTTGGAGCAAAGCAAACGGGGCTTCCGGTTGCAGTGGGAAATGTGAAAACATGCTCCACATGGGCAGAGGGATGGAAGGAAATGGTGTAGGGTGCTGTGCAAGGGGAAGAGGGAGTCATAAGTGTTGCTTGGCAAGAAAGGAACAGCTCAGGGAGGAACTGGAATCCCAGGAAAAGGGGAGGAATAGAAAAGAGGGTATTTTCTACAGGCCAGTCAGTCTCACCTC
>NW_010245456.1:0-1278 GCF_000690775.1 Eurypyga helias | reverse complement strand
CATCCTCCCCTCCATCCATCCTTCCACCACATCCCTGCATCCTGCCTCCAACCTTTCCCTCACACCCACTTCCCCTCACCCTCCTCCTTCCCTCCATCCATCCTTCTCTCCATCCATCCTTCCCTCCATCCATCCTCCCCTCCATCCATCCTTCCACCACATCCCTGCATCCTGCCTCCACCCTTTCCCTCACACCCACTTCCCCTCCCCCTCCTCCTTCCCTCCCTCCATCCTTCCCTTCATCCTTCCCTCCATCCATCCTCCCCTCCATCCATCCTTCCACCACATCCCTGCATCCTGCCTCCACCCTTTCCCTCACACCCACTTCCCCTCGTCCTCCTCCTTCCCTCCATCCATCCTTCTCTCCATCCATCCTTCCCTCCATCCATCCATCCTTCCACCCATCCTCACCCCTTCATCCAGCCCCCAACCATCCTCTCATCCCTCCCTCCCTCCATCCATCCTTCCATCTTCTATCCTTCCCCATTCGTCCTCCTTTTCTCTTGCCCATCCACACAGCATCCTTCCTTCCTTCCTTCCTTCTTCCATTCTTCCTTCCTTCCTTCTTCCATTCTTCCTTCCTTCCTTCTTCCATTCTTCCTTCCTTCCTTCTTCCATTCTTCCTTCCTTCCTTCTTCCATTCTTCCTTCCTTCCTTCTTCCATTCTTCCTTCCTTCCTTCTTCCATTCTTCTCTTTCCTTCCTTCCTTCCTTCCTTCCTTCCTTCCTTCTTTCCTTCCTTCCTTCCTTCCTTCCTTCCTTCCTTCTTTCCTTCCTTTCTTCCATCCTCCCTCCCTCCCTTACTCCCTTCCTCCCTCACTTCCTTCCATTCTTCTTCTCTCCCTATCTCCCACACTCCCTTCCTTCCTTCCTACTGTGTTTCCTTCCTGCCTGCCTTCCTCCCTTCCTCCCTCCCTTCTTTCTTCCCTTCCTCCCTTCCATCCTTCTTTCCTTCCTTCCTTCTTCCATTCTTCCTTCCTTCCTTCGGTCCTTCCTTCCTTCCTTCCTTCCATTCTTCCTTCCATTCTTCCTTCCTTCCTTCATTCCTTCCTCTATTCCTTCCTTCCTTCCTTCCTTCCTTCCTTCCTTCCTATATCCCTCCCTCCCTTTGGTCGTTTGTTCCTTCCTCCATTCTTCCATCCTTCCTCCATCCTTCCTTCCTTCCTCCCTCCTTCCTTCCTTCCTTCTTCCATCCATCCATCCACGCATCCATCAATCCATCCGTCCACTCCCTGTCTCCCAACCCTTCCCCAGCCATCTGTCCATCCATCCACCCACC
>NW_010245455.1:272770-283468 GCF_000690775.1 Eurypyga helias | reverse complement strand
GGTAAATATGTCCTCCATTGGTAGTGCACAGAGCCTGTAGCAAGAGTGTCATGGAACTGGTGTATTGCGCTATAAATGAACATGATTCAGCATGACATGTGCTTTAACTATGTGTTTCATTTAAATAGTTTTTGTTCCATATTATAAAGCATACTAATTAAAAGGTACTGTTTCACAAGCGTCATTTTGATGCAGAATGAATAAGATTAGCCTGTTTGTTTAGGTAATTTAGGTATCATGTAGAGGTCAAAAGTAGAGTCAAGCCAGGAATTTTCATCACTTATTCAGGTTAGTTTTCTCTTTGGTTTGAATATTTAATAATGAATTAGCTAGCTGTTAAATACCTAATTTCTCCAGATGAATGGCTTCTAGCTTTTCTGTTTGTAAAATTGTGCATCAGTATGAGTTCATAGAAGTCTCACAGCTTGCTTATCCTAATCTGTTTAAATCATTAAGAACTTCCAATAAATGCCTGGTACCCCATCTCACATTTGTTTCATATTCTAATTAATCTGAAGCCCATATGAAGCTTAATTGAGGATCCTTGTTTGGATCCTGGGCTTTAGAAGGTGTTTGGTATATTCTTTATCCTATGAGATATAAACATACAGAAGAGCAGACTTTTGGAGTTTTGGAAGCTTTCGTGCTGCTATATCTATATTTGGTGTACTCTTCATTTTAGACTAAAGAGTACTTTTTGTGTGAGAGATAAAAAAGGATTGAGAAAAGCAGTGGATGTCTTTTCTCATACTATACTAACCAGGAATTTGGTTTCAATATGGAAATATTTGAATTATGTTTAAACTCTCTGTAGGACTCCCACTAAACCCTTCTCTTCCAAAGAGGGGAAAAATTCGCCAACTTTTTTGTCTTGTATTTAGAATAGAAGATACCATTATGAACCAGTTGAAATGCTCTTTTGCATCTCTCTTTTTATTGCACTGTTTCTCACTTAACTCCAGGTCTTGGCCTTGCTTCCTTTGTTCTTCTGTTTTATATAAAATCTGCCAATTTGGCAGAATACTTCAAAATTTAAAATAATATATATAAAAATAAAAGATAGGAAACTGAAAGTACTCTTAATCTGATCTTACTGTTTTAATGTACCCTTTTCTATGTGTGAATTATAAACACTTGCAGTAAATATAATCTGAAGTTCCAATCTGCAGATTTCACAGTGCATTCTGTGGGGTTTTTTTGTGGTTTATCATAGGGAAACCTTTGCTTTACTGGAAAGCCGTCTCACAGGGCTAAAAATTCCAGCAGGTAAATATGTCCTCCATTGGTAGTATTTTCTAGTAGTAATTTTCTTATGAAATGTAGGATGTGTGTGTGTGTCTTTCCCAAAACAGGCTGTGTATGTATAGCAGTCTCTACTTGGAGTCAGCACCTCTGGGAACCATGTCCATATAGTTCCTGTAGCTGCTGGAAGCTCCTAAGATGCTTCCAACAAGTATGATATTGATGTCTGTTACAGCTGTATGTTCATGTGGTTTGGGCATCTCCTTGATAGGTACTGTTATGAATCTGCTTATTTCACAAAGGTCATCAAACAGCTGTCAAATAGTAACAGCTTTAGGACACAACTAGCTTGGCCCACATTTGAACCAGTGACCTAGGGGTGAAAGGCATTTTCTGGCACTATCAATCCTCGCCAACATCAAGTCCCCCTCATAGGCTTTCCACTGGAACTTCCACCAGATAAATTGCGTCTGTGATTTCATTTAATGTGACACCGCATCTTGTAAGAAAAATATCTCACTGACTTGTCAATGGAAGTTCTTTGATTTGTATTTAACAATATATAGCACCACTTTACAAAGCATCACATTTTTTGTACCTTGGGTATTACATGGGTTAAAGATAGCCATACTCAAATTGTAGTTTTGCAGTTACAGGCTGATCTACTGTACTGTATGTCCCTTTGGGGAAAAAAAATGCGAGTTCCAGCCACAGATTATCAGGGAATTCCAGCCAAACTGCAATTGCATTGTGATAATGCAGTACTTTGTTACTGAGTAGGTTAGGAACTGATATCCCCATTATGTAGCATATCACGAAATGAATGTTATTGTTAAGCGTAAGGACAGGACATATTAGAGGTATCTTTTATTACATAGTCTTCATTATAAAAGAACAGCTAGTGCTAAAATGTTATCCGTATGATAGGTAGAGGTACATTGTTCTTGTGCTGCTGTCTCTGATTAAGACTAGGATAATGCATGGTTCCTGCCTTTTATGTCCATCAGGAAACAAGACAGACCAAGGTAAAATAGATGAGTGTATGTTGGCAAAAGATTAAAAAGACCAGTAGTAAAGTCCATTAATAATTCTCATATTTAGGTTTTGCTTGGTACTGTACTTAGAGAATCTACAACATTTAATCTCTTTTCAGAAAGACCAGCTGAGAGAACCTTTTTCCTCCTCTGAGTGATAGGCCTAGATTTTCGGAGGCAGCACATTTGTCTGTCAGAGCTCTTGGCTGGTGTCGTGATTTAGTTTCCGTCAAATGATGCTGGTGTCCGGTTGATGATATAGCCTTGCTGGATATGGGGAAATTTGTTACCTTTAGCTTTGACAGGAAGATAATTGCTGATGGTTAACAGAACTGTGCAGAATCCATTGGTTTTGCAGCAACACAAGCAATGGAATCTGCTCCAAGAAGTCAGTCTTTTCACATAAACTTCTGTAGACTGCTTCTTCATAAGACAAACTATTTTTTGTTTCACCAAAGTGTATCTGTGTATCAGTAGCTTTGAAGCTTATTGACCTGAATAGAAACAGTGGTTGTTAAGATTTCAAAGACTTGATGATGTAGTGTCATTTTGGTGTTTTAATGACAGCACTTATAATATCTTTTTTTTTTTTAAGTAGTTGTCAAAAGAAAGGGAGGAATTGGTGATTGTTTGCCTTTGCCAACTGATAGCACCTCCAATGCATGTAATTTGTTAAATATAAATGGTGAAAATACTGAAACAGGTCTCAATTAGAATGAAATAGAAAAATTTAAGACAAATCAGTAAATATTGAGTAAACACAGAAGAGATGACATTAAAATCTACTTAAAATGCTAGAACTGAACTTAAACGAGTTACCATAAATAATGGTCTGTGGCAATATTTTGTGATCTCTTAGTTAATATTTTTTTTTTTTTGGTGTGTGTGTGGACAAAGTCTTCATTGGATTTTTTGCCAAGAGTACTATAATTGTTTGCAGTATTTAATCACTATATCAATATGCCTTTTCCCAGATTTAATGTGGGGATAAAAGCATTCTTCCTGTCACCCCACGCTTGATTCTCAGGTCTGGACTGTGAGATACAGAATTGTCTGAAAAGCTGCTCCTACTCTACCTCCCCCATATGACAGTGAAAAATAAATTGCTTTTTAATAGCAGGAGAATAAAATCTGTAAATGGAGTGGCCAGAAATATCACCTTACTTGTCTTATTGGTAATGTTTTTTAATAGTCCTGGACTTCTACAATTGTTTAAACAAGGAGGAGTTAGACTGATATTAGTAAAGATATCTGTTGGGGTTCTTTTTCTAATACGGGAATTCTGACAAAAATAGGACAGTGTTAGGCTCATGTGGAGAGCATTACCAATATATGTAATATATGCAGTGATTTGCTTTTAAAATTACTATTTATATAGTGGTATTCCCCTTTAAAATGTTCATGCTTGGGTTAAGTGAGAACTACACTCACCTTTATACCTTACTTCCTATTCACTTTTATTTATAATCTAGCCTTCAAAAATTTATTTATTTACCTCCTTTATTTCTTCTCTTCAGTTTCCAACATCCATCCTCGCTCTTTTTTTTTTTTGTTTATTTAGCCTTCAGAAGTTGCTTTTCCTGCATATATTTTAAATCTCCATTCTTCTCTACTTGTTTTGGGCTGTTCTAGCCTGCAGCAGCCTTGGGTGCACAGTTCACTGAAAGCTCAAGGTCCACTTATGTGTGTGAGCAAATTTCCTTGTGCATACCTGAAATTGGTGAGCCAGAAGTTAAGATTATGGCAACTGCTGGCACTTAGCTTTCTTGCCAGTATACTATATTAATGTCTTGTGAGGAAAAAGATTTGGTATTAAACTTCCTGATCATTCCTGATGGCACGGAGTAAGTGGCCACAGCTCTAGTAAAAGCCCAGGTCATTACTGAAGTATGGGTTGTCTAGCACAGGTCCTTATTAACAAGTTTCATCTGCCCTCAAAGGAAGCACTGCTTTCCAGTCTGACAGCCTCTGGCACAGAAAGTCTTGGAAGTCAGGCCATGTGATTCTACCCACCAGGACCACTTGTGCAGAGGCACCAGCTCTTTTTTTTTTTTTTTACAGAAATATTATCCATATAGTTTACTTTCCCTTTGTATTAAGAAAAAGTGGAAAATTCCTGAAGTAATTGGATTTCCTTGGTCATTTAATTAATATTTTTATGCTAACTCTGAATTGCTGCAGGTTTGGTGTAAACTGGTTTCCACTATGCAGTAATTTCCCAAAAGAGCTATGATAAGGAGTTTGTCATTGTAGTCCAACATGCGGGAAGTGTTTAATTAATGTGGTACAAATGTTTGTACATACACCTCTTTTTGCCAAAGCTCTGTGTTGTTCAGGAGTCTGACCTAAGAGCCTGACTTAAAAATTCTTTAATTGACCCTAGCTCTCTCGAATTGCATTTATCTGCCTTGTATAGGGCTGGTTTAGTAGGTAAGAACATGTAGGTTATGATGTGAAGTCATGGAATAAAGAGAATGATTTCACTGCAAGTGCCATGTGGCAGCAGCTCAAGTTTAATGACTTTTTAAATAGCGTATGGGAAGAAAGGAAACTGTTGTATTCTCAGCATGGAGATGTCACCAAGATTTAAAATTAGAGTTGTTCTGAAGGTTACTCTGAAACACCTAACCTTTCCCATGAAAAACAAAGGCTGTTTAAATTGCATGTTGTGCCTCAAAGTTTCAGTCCCCTCCCACTGCCCCCTCCCCCACAACTCTGCATCATTTTATTTTCTTTACTTGGTTTTACCACTGTATGACCTCGTGTTGTATTTTTTCTGAATGACAATGAAAGTAATTGAAAATATTGATTGGCAGTACAGTTAAGTTGTCAACACAACCATTTAATTTGTCAGGAGGACTTGTTAAATTGTCAAAAATCATATAAAAAACTCCTTCAGTCACTGATGATATACATTAGAGATGTTCACGAATCAAATGGGCCATTTTTGAGATAAGTGTTGAAGAAAAATTCTGAAATGGCTTGCTTCAGATTTTTTTTTTTTAAGGTCAGATTAAAAAAGAATTCCCAGTGAATACCTGGCTGGCAAACATGTTCAGTAGATTCCCTGGATGTGATATTACTTACTTATTTTCCAACAACACCCTTATATGCTTTGTAACAGTCTGGGTTGAAGTTTGGCATTACTTCTGCAGCAAGGGTGTTTATTTCAATGGTTTGTTTGTTTCAATGTTTGGGTTCTTTGATCTCAGGTTTTATATGCAGGTGTGCTGGTAAAAGCCAATGCTATTAGTGTTTTATGGACCTGATCTCTGTCTTAGGATAAATGTTTCATTTTGTCAACGTGAAGCTATGTAAAAATCTCCTTATGCACTATGTGAATCTGTATTCTTAATCTTGGATGCTCCGGTTTAAGGTGTGCTGCAGCTCAGACAAAGAGGTACCAACTTTTCTGCAGTGTCTTGTTTGTTCTTGTTAACGTTATGGTGATTTGAACTGCAGGTGAGATTTTCTAGGATGCCTTAGGCAGTTAGTTGCGCAATTCTGGTTGGCCTCACAAATCCAAACGATTTATAATGCTATTCAGAGGGAAGTGTTCCCACTGATCCAGGGCATTTCTGCAATTCTTCCCATAGCTTTCCTTTTCCTGGGGCTAGCAGTACTCTTGAAGATGTCAAATATTCTTGTTTTCCATTGGTTTTGCCAAGCCAAGTGGGGGAATTGGAAAGTGAGGTTCTTAATTCACCACCATTATAATCTGTGATACTTCTTGCATTAGGACTCTGGTAGAGGAAGGTTCTTAGCTTTTAATCCTGCAGGTTTACAAAATAATGGATTTTGTTGTAAATGTACTAGAGAAAAAACTTCAAATTTTTTTCAGTAACTGAAAAGATTCGTAACTTATTCTTCCACTTTGGCACTTTGTCCATGGTATTTAAGAGTCTTGACTTTACAGAAAAAGGTGTCAAGAAATCTGTAGATTTTTGATTAGGAAATATTAGAAGTAATATTTTAAGATCAAAATTTGTATGGTGTAAGACAGTGATACTATCAAGACTTTCTGAAGATATTAAGTGATGTTGTGATTTCAGTTGTGGACAGTTATAAACGAGTTCATGCTCCATATCATTGTGTTCTTAAATGAAAAGCATGTAAATGTTGCTTGCTTTCCTCTGCTGATCAGAATACTGTATTAAATGTTTCAGACTCATTTTGCCAAACGAGACACAAAATGTACTTCCATTTTTTTTTTTTCCTCCTCTGCCAAGCCCATCCCCTTTCAGCAGATATGTACTTTTTGTAAGTACTTTGAGATATAATGCACGACATAAATTCATTAACACACAGTTAATTATTACAGCTTATTTTCTTTGAATACAAAGCTTTCCCTTTTGTACTACAACTGTAAGCTAGTTTGTGAAAATACTAGATAAAAAGTTCCTGTAGTATTTACAGCTGCAACTCATTTTTAATAAAACAGACGGTTCAAAACTGAAACCCATTTCTCTAAGCAGTCATTCTTCAACATGAAGAGTCATTAAGAGGAAAGCAGAGATCAGATGGTCTGCAGCTGGATTTAAGAAAGTGGAAGAGTGATAAATAAATAAATAAACAAGGCCAAAGCACAGCAGTGGGGTTTAGGGAATAGTTAGCAATAATAGCTTGTCTTAGGTCAGAGAATTTCAACCTTATCACATCAGTGTGTTAAATAACATTTTCTGAAATATGGTTTTGCCTTTTGAGGTTATAAAAAGTCTTCTCTTGCTGTCCCCCAGTGCAGAAAGCCATACCATCCTCATTGTGACAGTCAATGCCCCTCCTGCCCCCAGTATATACATTTTAAAAAACCCCTACAGTATTATAAATGCAATTGTCAATATACATTAATTTATCAAAAATCATTTAAGAAAAAGCTTGTATGTTTTATAAGCATGTTAAATTAGCCATGTGTTCATTATATTGGAGATTTTACATTTTAATTATGATTTGTGATGTCCAAATTATAGGTCGGTGTGTATGCCTTTGTTGCAGAGGCTTTCTCTCATCTATCAGTTCATTTGAGCTGTAATATTACTTTCTTCTAATAAAATTTTAAGCTCATCAAGTCAGGACAGGAAAATTGGCCATGGATTGGTCTCCTACTGAGCTCTAAGTATTAAGAGCAGGGTCGGGTGTCTTCAGAATTGCTCATTCTGTTTGCAGGACGCAGAGAAGCTTTGTGCGAGTCCTGACATACGAGAGAGCAGTAGCTCTAACCTGAATGTTGGAGAATCCTGACCTTAATTGTTCAGGACAGGGACAATGAATCTTGATCCTTGGAACAGTCTTAGCTATTCTGGGAAATGTAGTCGTCTCAAAGTATGACAGTTTGGTTATTACTGATTAGACGTGTTTCAGATGAGATTTCTAGGGATCAGTGATTAGCATACACCATCTACCAGTGATATTTTTTCAGGATATTCTTCAGGGAGCTTGATTTACTTCAAATTCTTCTGAAGTCACTGCTTTCTCATTTAACTATTGGATGGATCTTGGTACAAAAGCTTGAAATTTATTTATTTATTTATTTATTTATTTATATTCCCCCCCCAGGTGGGTAGGCATACCAAATTACTTCTGGAAAAGCTAATACAGCTAAAGATACTACATAGCAGAGTATGCTGACTAACATTCTCCTGGGAAGTCCTTTCAATAGAACACACCATAAATCTGTTATTTATGAAAGGAGCTCTCTGTCTCTCTAAAGGTGTAATTTCTTTACTGTTGCCAAAAAAAAAAAAAAAGTAGCAGCCGTTATTTCTGTAAATGTTTTAGGCTAGGTAGATTTGCAGTGCTTCAAAGAAAAATGGCATAAAACATTCACATAATAGGATGAGACACTTTTGATAAATATCTTATTTACTTGCATCCAGAGAAGTTGAAGTGGTTTGCTATTAGAAAATAAACCAAAGCAATGACTGGACATTAGATTAGAGTTCATTAGCTAAAGGGAAATGTGAACAAGTGTCATGACTGTGAATGCCATTGGCGGGCTTGTAGGAGAAATGGATGTTTCCCTCTAGTCTTGTAAGCTTCCAAAACCCAATTGTGTAGTGCAACGCATGCATTTAGTACTATAATTATGCAAATGATATTATTTTGAGAATTTCCCTTCCTGTAAAATTTAGGATATTTTCTTGTAAGTGATCTTGCATGTTGCAGGTGCTCAGTTTTTGCAAGGCCTGATTCTGTTTAAGGGATGTGGAGAAAAAGTGATCTCAATAGTGTTTGGACCCTAAAAATTTTGGAGATGAAACTATACTCATTTGATAAAGAGCTGAAAGAAGCTTGCAGGGTAACAACTTAGTATTTGTCTACATGTTTATATATGTGGCTAAATAATGAATTAAAAGTTTTGGATAGTTGGTTGTAAACCTCATGCTAACAATGTCTTGGATGAATAGCCTTTTAATGTGCAAAAGACCTTGAACTGTTAGGCTTGCTTATTTGTGAATGACTGATCCATTGTGCCATCAAAAAATAATAGTTAACTTAGTTAAGTGAAATGACATGATAAATTTTGAACTGAATCACTGTTTTACTCATCATTGATTGCTATTTACTTATTTATGTTCATCTGTTACTATTTTGGTGTTATTATTTTATGGCTATGTCAATGTGATAAAATGATACATCTAGTTCTCTCTTGCATCCCTTCTTATAAAATCTGTACTGCATTTTTCATTGTGTCCTGTATTATTTAATCAACTGTTCACACAGGTGCTGGTTATTCCCTAAAAAAAAAAAAAAAAAAGAGTTCCAGCAAAGTATTCAATTATGCCTTCCTTGCTTGTGACTGTCCTTTTCTGAAGAACAGGCTCTAATTTGGGGTTTGGTTTATTGTGGAATATCTGGCACCTATTAGACTGTAACTGTCAAAAACTGATGAATTAGAGATAGTGACTCATACTTGGTCCTTTAATGCCCATCTACACCAGGAAGTAAGTTTAAAACTCCTTTCATCTCCTTTTGGTATGATCTTCAACGAAATTCAGATAAAAACACATCCCCCACACTGGCTCTAACTCTGCAGTCCTTAAACCCCGGACTTGGTGACGAAGTAGTATTGCATGAATTCTTGCATCATTTAGTCTGCTTATCTAATAGCACAGGCATATTCTTTGTAACTAACAACAATGAAGGGTGCCTTTAAGAAATCTCCAGTGAGCATCGAGGCATTACAGATTAGGTCAGTGGAACTGCTGCTAGGTTGAACATGATGGATGAGTGGGAGAATGAGTTTCTGCTGCACGGTATTGTGAAATCTTTTCATTGTCACCAATGGGCCTATGAGGGGCTGATGAATGAGGGAGCAAGTGTCAGAAACGCCCTTCCTTGCCCTGGTACACTTTTAATATCTCCCAGAGCTACAGGATGAGTATTGATAAAAGTAAAGTTTAAAAATAACCATGGAGTGATAGGTAGCAATGATTTAAGGAGAAAGTGGCAATGGGGTTAGAGAGGGTTCATTTTCTAAAAGTGCACAGAGGAGAGGAAGCTGAACTCTGTGGATCAGAGAAGGAGCAGGAAGCTTTTTTTAAAAAGCTAATGTGATGAGGATGACGAGTTCCTTGATGGATGAGTTACTTCCATCTGGTTGCAGTGTATGTAATAAATAGCTGTGCTCATGTTTGACCTCTCCCACTTACCAGGCACATCTTTGTCTTTTGGGATACCCAGGAGGGAACTGTCCATTATGGTCAGGGGAAAGGGACAACAGGGAAGGGAGAGGGGATGACCAACATATGGAGCTTGGGAGGCTTATAGGTTTGCACACAGGGCAAGGGGAAATGGTGTCAAAGTTGTAAAAAGTGAACAAGAGAAATCATTCTGTTTCTTCCTGTGCAATGTCATTTTAGAATAGGAAGCATATTTTGAAATGCATAAAAGTCTTGCAAAGTGTGATAGATTTTGTTCTTAGTAGATTAAGGTATTTTTTGCCTTGACTTCTGTTTTTTTCCAGATGCTATTTTGTGTCTTATCCAGGGAAAACTTGACCAAAGAACAGTGTTCCTTAATGTAGACATTTAGCTGGAGGGCAGCAAGAGTTCTTGCTTATGGAATAGTATGTGTCTCTGCCTTTGGAAAGTTTTATCATGAGAGTGAGGCAGCATTGCTGAAAATTTCTTTTCCTAGTTGTGAAGAACTTCATCCTGAAAAGAATTAGTTCATTATAGCTTCAAAAAGTTTGCTCAGAAACCAACCTAAGTGCTAGATGTTTTAGTGTTTTAGTGTTGTCAAAGCCTTCAGAAATAATCTGAATTCCTATTTTTCTATTGATTAAACTAGAAAAGGTATGTCAATAGAAACACTGGGTGAAGACCTTGAATGAATATTGTGAGTGTAAAGAAGTCAAGGTCTTGTACTGCAAATATTAAAAGTAATTTTCCGTGCCTTTCCATTGAAATGCCTTTTTAATTCC
>NW_010245455.1:252585-272739 GCF_000690775.1 Eurypyga helias | reverse complement strand
TTAAATTGCTTTTTTAACCCCCCCCCCCCCCCGAGACCAGGATTTTTTCTCTTCCTTTGGATACAGTGCATCACATAATCCTGGAGTAATGATATAAAAGGTCTTCACATGCCTTAACATCTATTTGCATGTGTAGCTGACATAACCTCTTTTTGACACGTGACTTTTTATGAAATTTATGTCTGAAAATATTTTTTGAGCTCATATTTTTGTCATATTAAAACTCCAACAATTATATGTCACCTAATGCTAATATGAATTTGGCAGTGCATGTTGTAAAGGTTCTTATGAAAGCACTATGATGCCTGCTGTGAAGGGATGTAAAGTACAGATATGCCCACATGTTTAGTGATGAATCCATAATAACATTCCGTAAGTTACAAAAATCCTTTTGAAAGGCTGTGTTTATTCAAGGCAGGGGGTTACACTTTGAATTTAGTTTCATCTTAATATTTGAATGTGCTAATTAATAGCAAAATAATTGATAAAATTAATTTTCAGTTTACATGTTGGAAACTGTTAACCTTAAAAACGTGCGCTCTTTTTCATCAGGTGTATATTGTGTAGAAGTAGTAGCATTAACATGCTTAACATACTGTTATAAACAGTAGTCTTGGAGTCCCAATCTTACCTTATGACTAGGCTAGGTTTCAGTGGATGAGAGACGGGAGTTAAAATCAGTTTTCTCCTGAATTGCCTACATCTAGTGGTTATTTGGCAGATTTCTTCTCTACAAATGGTTTCCTTTTCTTTACAAATGGTACACGAATGAACAAATTTTACATTCCCTGGTTGAGCAACAATCAGGTTTTTTTCTAATCACCTACAGTTGCTGTAGTAAAATCTGTCTTCTATCTTAATGTTCACCCAGTTTATTGTGTTCCACTTTTTGAGATGATTTTCCTGCCTAGCAACTGTTCTTTGAAGGAATAGTGGTAATTAAGTAGCATTACTAACATTGCATACCATAGTAGTAAAAAATAGTAGTATTACTTGCTTAGTTGGGGAGATCTAAGAATACCATCCTCTTGTAAGGGTGATGTAGTGGGAGTGTGCCTAGATCTTACTGTAGTTACATCTGGTTGAGACACTAGAGAAGTGTGTTCCATCCACTCTTGCTATCTCTGTAAGTCCGTAGTTTCTGAGGGTTCCCTTTACAGTCAGCAAGCACCAACAGGCTCCCTGAGTGTAAAACAGAGGCCTGGCTCAGGTCCCATGATTTTCTTCCCTGCATCCATGGCAGAGCGTATGACTGTTAAGCATATAGGAAGCCTGGGGAGATTACTTACATGTTCTGCATCTCATCCTGTGAGGGAGAGAGGCCAAGGCATCTCTTTACTACCAGTTGCTTAAGCTCTGCATGCAGAAATGCTGCCGTGCAGGCGTGTGTTGGCAGGGCAGGGGAGAGCAGGGGATGGTGTCCACAATGCCAGTTTCCTCTCTGCTGCTCCTGACCAGCTGGAAGGGTATGCAAAGGGACATTTGCTTCATCATCTCGCTGTCCTAGTGGAGGATATAGGAGTTTCTTGATCAGCATCTGACAGTGTTCTTGCCGTAGCTGTTGCTGATTTGAGCAGACGCAAGCTCACGTCTAAGCTCAGAGAGAAATTAAGATCTTAATAAGTGGAGCTCACCATTACAGTGAGTAGGTCTGTGATGCACGTCTTGTTTTCCCCCTCTACCATGAAGCAATTTTTGCTCACCAGTCTTTTAGAAGAAGATTTACAGAGGCAGCCTAGTAATTTTTGTGGCTTTATTATCTCCAAAATATTTTGCATGAGCAGGGCTCTAATTCTGTGTGAACAGACACACACTTTGAACATTCAGCAACTAAATTCAAATTAAATCCAACTGTTGTGACTGTATCCTTTTTAATTAAATTTGTTTGCACAGCAAATATGCTAATGAATTTAATAGCTACTGGTTTGCTTTCATCATTTAAGTCGTTGGTATATTGCATGTAATTTCCCAGTAATGTAGGTCTGCGTAATGATTAGCACTGATATTTACCCCATTTTATTAATGTTAGTTTTACGACAGTGCTGGAGATAATTAGCGTTGCATTTTTATTTTTCTGCAATTCTGCATTGTTGAATTGAATTCTAATGTCTCTCTCTCTGATTGGTAATGTGGCTGGGACTTGGAAGAGCAGAAATAAATGGTGGAAAAAATAACGATTAAGTAATAACTTCAGTTCTAACCTAAGTCTGCTTATTTAATAGGGACAAAAATTAATAGCATCTAGATTCTTGTTTATCTACCTAATATGAATTGAAAAACCAATTCCTACATTCTCAGTAGCTGCAGTAAGATGCTTCATTTTATACCTGCCAAACTACTCAAAGATATTTTTGTCTTGTTATGGAGCCCGAGTGTAGTAAATAAGGATCTGAATAGTTTCTTTATATGGAACTGTATTTCTTTGAACATACTATTAATTTGAAATATTTAATAAAAATCAAGCTGCTTTTCATCAAGCTAATTAACTCAATTTGGTATGTGAACTAATTTCCTTCTGGCTGTGCCATCATTCACATTCATTTTATTGAACTTTTCTTTCTTAGGAAATGTATTTCTATTTGTTTTATAGAGGATAGTTCATGTGCTTAGAGCTGGGGATTATTATTTTTTCGTAGTGGCCACATCAGTTAGATGTGTGGGAACAGGTTTGTGTACAGCTTCTTCTGACTAACTTTTGGCATGGTATGGTTTCAATTAACATTCTTAATTATTATTTATGTAAGAACTCTTATTCTCAAGTTTTAATTTAATTACTATGAGCACCAATAATCTGACTCAAATTGGACTTAAAGAAAAGGGTAATTCTGTGTCTTGGTTGGTATAACTGACACAGATAACTGTGCAGGCTTAGGAGAGCTGAGTAAATATTCTAGTTGCCTCGTTCCTTCCCTCACACTATTATTAAATATCAACCTGTGAGTTTCAGCTACACTCTTTTGCAGGTATGTCTAAATCACTTGTTCCATTGTTGAACCCCCAATTAAATTACTGTATTCTTTAATTACAGAGCATCTTAAACTGTAGCTTTGAATTTAATTGAACTTTTTCATGCTCCTTGCTCCCTAGCCAAACAATTTGTACAAAAAAAATTGAATTAACAATCTGACTTTTTTTGCATTGATTATTATAACATTAAGATAGTCCCAGGAGTTTCCAGGCTGTAAAAAACTAAATTGTATAACATTACTCACAATAACGCATATGTTATAATCACAAAGAACTTACTTAAAATTCAATCCACTTTGGCATCATTATCATGTATCAACATAATAAATGAGTCCTTCAGAGCATGGTAATTATAATTTGATAAATCATCAGCAGAAAATTAACTGGATGTCAAAACATTCATTGGAAAGGGTGATGAATCGAGGATGATTGTGGTGATGAATTGTGTTAATCTGCACAGTATGAAGCCAGCGAAATGGCTAAGCAGCCCAAGATGGATGGGGCATAGAACTAGCAAGGTCAGGACACAGAGCTGCAGAAAGGAGGGGAGGAGGAATGAGAGAGAGAAGAAGGAAAAGGGGATTGTTTAGCAGACACGGGGGAATTAACCCTTTTCCCTAATGGTATAAAGACCAGAGGAATCATATTAACATAGTCCAGTGAAGTGCTATAAACACCCTGCACAGTATGGAGATTGCTTTAATTGAGAGGAATAGATATTTCATTAAAAATAAACTGTCCAGTAGAAAATCCTGTGTGTTGCCACCTTCAGTAATATGCTTGTGAAGGAAAATGGCTGTGACTTACACGACTTGCACACAATAATGCATAAAGGTGTCTTTCACTGTTCACCCACTCCAATCCTTTTTTTTTTTTTAACACAGCTGAATGCAAGTCAGTAACGTATACTATTAATATGATGGAGCAGAACAGCTGGAGAGCAGCTTTCTCATATTACATAAAGAGGGATGTTCAAAATACCCTGAGGGTTAAACATGGCCTGTTCCCTCCCTACCTATTCCTGTAATTCAGGGCAAAGGACAATTAGCAATTTCCTGTTGAGTCCATCCATGAGAATGTGTCTACAAGACCTTGTCCTGCTTTTATAATTTTTTTTTTTTTCAACTCATTTAGAAATGTTGGTAAGCTTTTACATAGAAGAGGAAAACTTGGAAAGAGAATGGTAGGGTTGTAAATCTTGCCAACTTTTTGAGGGCAAACTTTGAAAACAAGGTGTCCCTCTATCAGTTGGCTGGAAAGAACAAAGTAGTAGTTAGATACCTTTTGGTTTTCGTTGAAGAATCAACTCTGTTTTTCTATTAGTATACAGATGCATGAAAGCCAACAGCAGTTGTGAGCAATCCTTCTGCCAATCCTATAAACGAGATACAGATTTAATAAAAAAAAAACCAGAGTATGTGTTGAGGGCATACTAGTGACATCTCCCATGGAAAGTTTGTATTACTTGATGCCTGTCTTGTTAGATAATGAGAATAGATATGTTCTACACATACATTTGTAAACAGGTGGATTATAAAAATGATTGTTGGATTTCAGTTTTGACTTGCTCTAAAAAAAAAGAAAAAAAACTATGTCGGATTTGATCATGTTGACTATTTGAAGTATTAGCCATACCGAATCCTTAACAGTCCTAACTGCATTCCTTGCCATAGTTAACTATTTATTATATCAGTGAAATGGTTTCATGTGGAAAATAGCTCAAGGGTTTCTGTCCAATCATCTGATATTTTTAATGATTACTGCAAACCAGTTTGCTATTCAGTTGTTTCCATAAGACAGTTTCTCTAACATTTTTAAAGACTAAAATACTGTAGAAAATGATTGTTGTGATTCGAACAAGCCATCAAGAAACAGTTATGTTAAAACTTTATTGACACAGAGCAGTCACCTGATGAAGATGAGTATAGTCAATAGAGGAGTGTGCAGTTTTTCTCCTGATAGTTTGATTCAAGGACATCTTCATGTAGTATATTATGGAGACGCCCATACGCCTGGTTTGTCTGATGACTTCAAAACCATTCACTACAGAAGTTAGAACCAAATAACAAACTTTCTAGTGCTGTGTTGTTTAGATGAAAGTCACTACTGCTTTTTTCTTCTATTCACTGCTGCAATTTCTTTATTGTATATTTTCCACCTCTTTATTAATTCTGCTGCCATCATACAGCAATTGCTGAAGCTGAGGAGTGAATATGGAGACTGTGCTATCAGAGATTCAGGATATGGTATAAGCAATGCTTTAGTGGTTGCCAGTGTTTTATGGGTTTACTATGACCTTTTCAGAGCTCGTGGAAGATGGTAAGAACGGATATTTAAAAGTACCACCTATTTGGAACTCCTTTGTAGACCCTAGGAATCACAAGTTGTGATCATCTCTGAAAACTGAGGACTATTGTAGTTTGAAACAGCAGTGGCTGAATGGATCCCTGTGTTAAGTCATGCAGTCACTGCTATCAGTGGTGCTGCACATCCTGGCAAGAGAGGTGATATTTTTTCCTCCTTTAAAAGACAACATGAACACAGTCAGAGAGAACGATGAAGTGTGTTTTGCTGATATCTTTATCTTGTTAGTGCAGAGGTGTATACTCCTACCAAGTGGTTGTAATGTCACTAACTGCTGTATTTGAGGAAGAATGGAAAGTCATATTTTTATTAGTATGAGAATTACCTGTGGGCCTTTAGACTGCGGAACGGCTAGTCTTTTAGACCATAAGCTTGTAAGGGTGCAGTACAATATAACTTGGCAATTCAGCCTCTATAGTCAGCCTATCTCGGAACGTATCATGACATGCTCAGAGAAACGTGCACTTTAATTATACATATAAGTAATAATTTTCAGTTAAAAATTAAAATTACATATGTCGTTATAGGTACGAATATATTTATACGTGCATTGGGTTGTACGCTAGTTGGAGGCCAGGTGCTCACCAAAGCTGCTCTATCACTCCCCTCCTCAGCTAGACAGAGGAGTCGGAGGACTTTCTCAGACTGCAGTGCTTGCTCTGACCTATTATAATTTATCAAAGCTGATATCCAAGCTGTGCTGCACAGCATGATGTGGACTTTTTGATATTCTGACCCCATTTCTGAATGGTGACATTTGATTTCTGATAGATTACATTTACTTCCAGTAGCAGAAGACTCCACTTTGGCAAAAACGAGAAGTTGTTACTTCATGTTTGGTACCAAAACAAGACAAGTTAACCTCTGAAATTTAAAAAATTAGTTCTCCAAAAATGTGAAAGGAACTAATAGAGATGGATATGATAGATAAAAATGCATAGAATATGGGGTTTGGTTAATTTATTAAATATTCATAATAATGATTAAGAGAAAGCAGCCTGGTTTTCAGCCCCTTCCTGTGCGTGAACTTAAAGAGCAAAAGACAACTCCAAACACAAAAGAAAACAGGCACACTTTTAAATTGTGTATTAACATACTAACTGTATATATACGAGGGAATCTGTTCTAAAGGTTTCCTTAAGGAGAAAGAACAACACAGAGCAAAGTAGTAGTAAAACCCTGTGTTATGATTTCATCTAAATATTGAGATTCATTTTTAATTCATTCAGCTATGTTAGGAAAACAAATTTAAGTTTTGTTCCCAGTTAGGATAGAAGGTGCTACAGATGTACCCTACAATAGGTAAACCCTTGTTCTATATTCCTAAAAGAAGTGGGGTGGGGGGAAATGTGTGGGTACTTTTTACAACTGGTGCTACTGAGCCCAGCTTATTAAAGGTGTTTCAGTTGGCTGTGGATCAAGTAGGCCATGTGAGACTTTCTTGGTGAACAGCCATTAACACCTTTGCAATTAACACAGACTGAAAGCAGAGAATATATGCTTGGTTTAAGTGAGATCAATCTCTTTAAAGTCTACATAAATTAGACCTCCATTTTTAGTGTCTTGCCTGAGAGTGCCTTGCAATAAACAGTGTGGTAATTACATAGTTTTCTTTGAGAATGAAGATGTGAATGAACTCTTCACTAGTTTTGAACATAACCTAGCAAAAATAGTATTTATAGGTAATCTGATATTTTGACCAATATATCATCTGCATTAAATCTGGAAATCTAGTTCTGACCTATGTATTTTTTGTCTATTTTGGGGATGATTCTTCCAAATGAATCTCCCTTGCCTAAGTTCAGATGATAATGTCACTTAGGATGGCTCTAACGGATGCACGACAACCAATGGATTTAGTTCTGTCCCCAGACACCATAGAAGGGCTAGCAGAATAGGATATTTGCGTTGTCTTAAAACGCATGATGTCAATATTGGCTCCATAACAAATGTGGTTGTTTTCTAAGATGTTAAACAGTGAATGGGAAAAGCTGAGATAAGCTTAGTTATCCACCCCAGCCACAGGGAAAAGCTTTGACAAAAGGAAGGAGCAGACAACTGGTCTGCAACTGAGGTGGCTGTCAAGATCCAAAAGCTAATTCCATGTTTGCATGAGCTAGAACAACTACTTTAAAATAAATTTTATCCTGTGCTTTTGTCGAGGTACTTACAGTTTTGTAGGTATCAGCTTTTACCATGTCCCAAATAAACCTTGTTCATCATGAACTGGGAACATATTGGACAGTGAAGACTGAAAATCACTCACCTTTAAATAAATAAATAAATGGAAAATATTTAGTTCTCCATATCTCTCCACCTAAGCACCACCACCCACCCCCCCCCCCCCTTTTCTTTTCCCCTCACAAAACTAATCACCAGAAACTTCTGATAGAACATCTTGTTTCAGATTTGAAAGTTAGTTCTTCCCTTAGGAATACTAGGATTAATTTTTATTCAAATATTTTGTTTTTCCATATCAGGGAGTAGTCCACATCAAGGAGAATTCCTTCATGCTGGAAGGAATTCTTAATTTTAACTGTAGTCTGATGTTGTTCTGCTGCAATGTCTTGGACATTTTTGAGGATCTAGAAAGATGTCCTAGTTGTGAAAACCTGGAGGTGACACATTGTGCTGGTTTTAGTCAGGACAGAGTTGATTGCTAGCTGAGGTTAACCATGACACACATGCTTACTAGAAGAGCTTTTTCCTAGTAGTTGAAAGCCATAAAAAAAGATTTACTTCCCTTTCTTCTATTTTTGGCTTTTTTTCCTCTTTAGTGAGGTAGGATTTTTTGCTTCCTGTGTATCCTATTGGCAGCTATGTGTGAAGGGAAGGGTGGAAGTGGGACAGGGTGCAGTTTCATTGTAGAGTTGCTTTGAGCTTCTTGAGAGGAAATTTCTCCTATCTACAAATGTCCCCTGATCTTCATCAGCATCTGTGTCAAGGTGATTCTTAACAGCATTAGTTAGATGCTTACCCTATAGTCTTTTAGATGTGCTAAAGGTTTATTTAGTGCTTTTAGATTGATGGCTAATGGGCTTTGTTGGGCTCCTTAAATGGAAGTTTCCCACAATATGATACTAAAATGAAGGCTTTGAGTGAAGCTTTTATCACTCTTTCACCAGTCTCATCAACAACTTCCTTTTCCTCACTGGAAATGGAATTTCATGCTGTGTATTTCTAATCCAAGCGTTACATCAATCAGCAATCTAGTAGAAGTTTGTGGTTCTAAGAAAAAGAGCATTTCACATGCTGTGAAGTGGTTTCCTAGTCTGGCATTTATGCCTATCCCAGACCCTACGGAAACTACTTAAACTGGAACTTGCCTTGAATTTACAATGCTCAACTTTTATAACTTGATATCAGACAGGTTTTCACAGCTGGTTCTCAATGCCTTTCCCTGCAATTAGAGAGATTATATGCAGGATGTGTTTGACAAGTGGGCAGTGTCCAAAGTCCATGTTCCTTGTGTGGCATTAAAATGCCAGAGTAAACAAATCGGCAATAAATGCAATTGCCAACCCCAGCAAAAAGGAATACATGCTTGTTGTACAGCACATTTGTGTTGTCAGCAAATCTCGGTGCACTTGGCAAGGAAGTCCGGGCCTATTTAAAAATGAGGAAAATGAGGTACTAAGAGGTGAATTGTCTGAATATAACAGGCTACACTTGCAATCCAGTCTCCTGTGTTTGGAGTGATACTAGATAACATGACCTTCCTTTTAAAAATAGAGACAGAAAAACACCCCAAAACAATTAGATATGGTAGTAATTTCTTCATAAATAGAAGAAAACTATAAGGTTAAGACATTTTTGTGAACTTCCCAATCATTATTTTGGCGTTGAAACTATGGAAAAAGCGAGGAACTTCAGGAAGTGGTACAGACGTGATAGATGCTTCTCTGCTGTTTACTGTTGGGACAAAATCATGGTGCTGATGTTGTAGGTGGGGAGCACTGCCATCATGTCGATACTATATTATACTGTTCTGACTAGATAAGAATACTCTGTAGTACTTTGTGGAAAAGTAGTAGTAAGTGTCAATTCTAATGCCAGTTCTGTGAAAAAGCAGTCATGTCAATTCTGATTCTTAGCCAAGTTGGAAGTTTGATAGTCACTTCCACTTGAAGTCAGAAGTAGACACTGAGAAATGGCAGCTGTCTTTCAGCAATGGCCCGAGAAACTGGAGTTCAGCAAAGATATCAGAGCAAATCTGATGTGGCTTGCAAGTAGACCAAGAGCAATGTTAATCAAACCATTTTGCAAATATTATTGAATTGACAGGGTTAAAGTTTTGAAAGTGTAGTGAAGGGTTTCATGAAAGGTGTGCTCATTTTTCAAGTTAAAGATCCTTGTTGTTAGTTTGGTTTGATGTTTTAAGAAGTTTTGGTTATGTAGAAAAACAACTTTTAGAAGATAATGACAGTTAAGTATTATTTCTGTGGGGAAAATAGTTTTATTTGGAATTTAATAATGACTTTCATATTGTAGGACAAGAGTATATGGCAGTTGTTAAAGGTTATTTTTTTCTGGTTTGGGTTGGTTTTTGTTTTGCTTTTGTGTTGTTACTTTTTAAAAAAAAAAATGTGTGGAGTTCTTTTTTAATTGCATAACGTATGTTTAAATGTAGAATGTGGTATTGAGCTAAGTTTTTGCTTTCTGCATTTCAATTCCAGTGTTGACCAGAAGATTTGATACACTAGTTAGTGTATATAATTCCTAATTCAGTGAGGTGGTCAGCATTCATAGTGCCAAAGCAAGTTTTCATTTTTTTCAGGGTCAGATCACAGATTTATCAGTGTAGCCTCAGTTATTATACTACTATTATAGTAGTTTCAAGAAGAAAAAAAAAATCATGAAAATATTGTGAGGTTTTGTTAAGAGTAGAAGACAAAGTTTTGGACAACTTTTTCTTTCCCCTTAAGCTGTTAGTAACCCCAGCCTCATGTACTGACAGGGACATCAGTGGTGTCTGCATTTTTTTCTTCAAAAGTTTTATCTCTCCTCCTTTCAGGAGAGTAATTTTTGAGGCAGCCATGACAGCTCTGTCATTTCACTCACACCTCTAAATTTCTCTTTCTGTTGTCAGTGAGCAGACAGCAGTCATAGTATCTTGATGATTGTGATTGATGGAAAAATATATGAGAATTGTAAAAAGGGCATTGAACATTATGTCTAAACCAATAATTTTATGCTTTTACTTTTGTAAGTACAATAAGAAGTTAGAAAAGTAACTGTTTACCTGTAGGTCTTTCATTCTTTTTTTTTTTCTTTATATAGAGTAGTGTAGGTATACCTATATATATCTATACATTTTTTTGATCGTAAGTACCAAAATTTGTCTGCACATTTAATCTTAGTTAATCTTAGTATGATATTTTGCCAGTGTTCTACTGTTTTTCAAATTTCCTTTTAAATGAATAATTTCCCATCAAACTCCAGGGCTTAAATGACAAGAAAGGAACTGAGAGCAATAGCAGAAAGGATCTGAGTCATATTTTCCTTGAAAGAGCTTTATGTGTTCTTGGAAAGTAAAACACATCAATTATATTGTAAGTAAATAAAACACATACTTGGGGAAGGGGAAATGGCCATTGGACTTTCATGTCAGCAGAATTACTATACAGAATGGAATAGAAAACACCAAAGAAAGCTCTTTTTTTTGTTTTGTTTGTTTTTCTTCTAGTTGGTCCTGTGCATGAAAGTTATTACAAATTATTTTTAGGAAAAAAGAAGCCAAGCTCTTTGAGTGCTCTACAATGGCTATTGGATTTTTCCATTTTTACAAAGTTATCGCCTATTGAACTTTGACTATCAGCATATTCCAATAGCTGGTGTGTGTGCCAGCAGTATTTGCGGCCAAATAAACATCACTTGCACTCCATTACCACTACATTGCCTATACTGTTGGCTATAGTCTTGTTTGTTTACAGGCATTTATATACATTGTCTTCTATATTTTTTGACAGCTATATGATGCAAAAGGGCTTTTTTGCTATGTATGTTGATTAGTTGTGTGAGAGTTCAGTTGTTTATTTTTTAAATGCTTGCAAGTGGCATAGCTATGCAGGCAAATTGTTTAACATGAATACAGTCATAACATAAAAAAGGGAGCTTGCTTGGCATATAACTTACTCTGAGCAGGGAACTGATAAATGTTGTATCCGCAAAAGATCTCTTACTGGTACAAGCTGCAGGTCCAGAAGGAAGTTGATTCTAGGGCTGATATTCTGGCAGCTATACTGGCGAACCTTTTTATATCTGGGTCATGTATCAGGAGAGCTGTCATGTTACCCACCAGTGTGCAGTAATTCCTGAGTGTGGGTCCTGTGGAGGCTGGCGCTGTGAAGGGAGGCACCTTATAGATGATAGCCAGGTAACAGTTATGGTCTAGGATTTTCACAGGTCTCAGATATTTACCTACTCCTTTAGGGATGAGAAGTGAAGATAGTGGGGAGAAGCCAGCAGATTCCAGTAAATTTTTTGAAGAATGCTGTTAAGTGAAGGAGTAAAGATTCATCTTTTCCATTTGGAATAGGTCTTAAAAATGTCTCTGGCCACAAATTTAAAACATGCTCTACTGTTATCTAGAAATAACTTGAAAAACTTGTCTTTGCCGTTTGTTTGAAACAAACATTGTCACAGCTTCAATGTGGGGCACAGATTCCCTGCCTCTTCTGTAATGGGAATGGGTTGTAGCAGTTACATTGACTTTTTGTGGCATAATCTTTCTTGGAGCTTGCTCTGGGTTTAGTCTCTATTCTGGCTGAAAATTGAGGAGTTTGTGAAACTCATGTTGTGAGGTTAAATAATAGGCTTATCTGCAAGAAAATATCAAAGTATATTCTACTTCTAATTGCACAAGTGCATCCTATCAGGGCTGAGCTACAACACTGGAAACTGAATTGTGTGTTTTCCATGCTACAAGATGTGTGGCTCCAGGAAAATCTTACTGTCTTCAGTTTCTAAGCTTGTTTTGCTTGTGATTATTTTCAGAAATGAAAAAAAAAAAAAACCAACAAAAAAAATCACAAAAAACCCCAAACCTCTTTAAAGGACCTAGCCGTTGTTTATAAACAGCTTCTCTGTTTCTTGGGAAACTGCAAGGTGGCATTTTACTTCATAATAAAGCAGGGAAATTCAAGAAATGCTAACATAACTAATGACACATATACAGCTGAAAAAAAAAGAAAAAAGACTAAAGTGAGTGGATACAAAAGGTGTATCCAAGACATGTGAATCCCTGAAAATTCATCAGCACAAGAATTTCTCACAAAGTTGTTTGAAGACCTGAACAGAACGGTAGGGTAGGAAAGGAGATTTTATATTAAAATTGTGGAAAATAAGGGTTTAATGATCATTTTTGAACACAGAATCATGGGAAATATTTTGTTTTCCCTGAGAGCCAAGGCGATGTATTTATTTCAAGTTTTATTAAATGAGTTATAAATTTTCCTAGCAATTTACTCATAGCTCAAGAGGTTTAATTTGCATGTGTTGCCTTTTACAATATGTTTTTCGTAATGTTGCAGATGCTTCTTCCCTAGCTTCAGTAAACAACAGGCAGTTGGCCAGGTTTTTGACTGAACGTTTGCCAACTCTGGAAAATATTAGTTAACTCTCTAGTGGCCACTGAATGATTTTTAGCAGACTTTATCCAAAACAATCAGTGAAGATTAAAAATAATATGAAGTAAAAAATGATGCAAAACTAGTAATTTGCTGGACTAAACACAGGAAAAGAGTAATTTTTCTGCATTATAATAATTTCAGATTTTCTTTTCTTAACATTTATTTCCAAAATGGGTTGTTTTCAGAAATTTATTTGAAAATGGATGATGATAATAAGCATTTCTTCCTTCAGATTCATGAAGATTCTTTAGTCTTGGAAGCACTTGAATACAATGAGGTTTACCCCTGGTGTTCTGCTTTGATTTTTGAAAAGCCCACAAGGAGAGTTTTTTTCTTCAACACAGTAATTGTGTCCATACCAGGGGTATTATGCAGGTGGGATGGCACATTGTTTCATGAGCAATGGAGGTAACAAAGTCTAGTTTCCTGCAGATTTATGCCCTAGATTTGGCAATGCAGTAGAGTTCAGTTCCCACCTCTGTGTCCCCTGTGGTGCTTTTAGCTTTCTTCCAGTATTCTTACATACTTTTGGGGGCTGCCTCTTGTCCAAATCATGTCATATTCTCTTCCAATCTGGAGCTACCTGCTTGCTGATTGCTCAGCTACTGCCAGTGTAATGTGTGGTGAGCAAATTTATGTTTCTTCCTGTTAGTGAGAGATTCAGTAGTGTTTCACTCTCATTCAGCCTCTCATCATCGTGGTATTTCTGTGAATGTTACGTGATTTCAAATTTGATTGAAGATGGTGAATTTGTCCCAGAGCTCTGGTTCAGAAAATGTATCCAAGAATGGCTTGTCATCCTTGACATAAGGAAATGAGGCTGATCATGAATAAAAAAGAAATGTCAAATATCTTCAGCATCTTGCGTGACGTGCGCTTGGAAAAATTTACAGGCGGTCCCATGATTAAATGCTGTCAGACTAAGTGGGGCAAAAGGACAGGGTAAAGGAATGAGTTGAGTTTGAATTACCTGACTTGACATTCAGTACTCCTGAAAAAATATATCTGTGGGTCTGTGAACACATTTTGGGTAACTGTTTTGAGCTGATGATCATAAATGAAGCATGGTGTGATATCCATTGAAAGGGGATGAGAATTGGGGTGGAAAATTCTGAATCCTTTGGGTATCTGTTTGCCTTTTTATTGGTGTTTCTTTTTGCTTCACAAGTGCTCTGATGATGTGTGGCCAGCTTTGGGCTGAAATTATATACAGTGAAGATAACACATCAACCAGTGATTCTTCATGCCTGGTCCACTGCTATATTCCTCAGATTCATTTAATCATATTACCCCTTCCGTAAGGTTCCTCATTTGTGCAGAAGCATTACACTCAATATCTTAAGACTCTCATGGACTAGGAGAAATGAAATATTCTGGAGAGTAAATGATTGCTTGTACACACCCTTCTATACTTTTCAAGCTGTAACACAAAGGAGTGTCCACCAAAAAAAAAAAAAAAAAGTTGTGATTTTATAAGATTAGTGACAGAAAAGTTACCTTTTAGTTTCTCAAGGAAATTTAAACTCAAATGGTGCCACTGTCAGGATCCAGAGAAGATGAATATCAGATGATTTGTTCTGTCTTTCGTACTAGAAACATGGCGCATGGCTAGGGTGATGTCATAAACTGATGTCTTAGTGTGTCCTGCAGGAATTATGTGCCCTTTTACTTTTCTAACAAATAACACCTATGACCCATTGGATTTCACTTAGACTGGATGAATCTCTTTTCTCCAACATTTCTCATTTTCTGCTTCTTCTGACTTTTCCCTTAGATGATACTGGGGAGGGAGGAGTGTTGCTTAGCAACCAGTTGGAAACAGTCAATACAAGTATAAATATTAAACCTTTTCACCCATCGTGAGTTTATGGTAGAAAATGGAAGAGTGTTCCATATTTCCTCAGGAAAATTGAGGCAAAGTGTTAATGTAAATACTTTTTGATAATCAGGACAAAATTGGGACCTCAATTTCTCTGTGATTGACTCCTGTACATGGAGAAGGAAACTTTTTCTTCTCTGGTAACTAAGATGATGCCCATGTAGAGCCCCATGTACCTCCAGGATAGTGTTTTGTGTAGGGTGGTGGGTAGGTTTTGGGGTTTGGTCGGGCGTGGTGGTGTTTTTTTTTTTTTTAGATGTGTTTGAGTCCAAGTCTGTACGTTTGGAGAGTGTTACTAACTCGGTCATGTATTACCACTGCTTACTACAGAAATAGAAGTGTAGTTTTGTGTGGGTTTTTTTTTCTGTATGTTTCTAATGTTTCTTTATAATTTTTAGATGTAAGACAATAGAAAGTACAGTGCATCACTATTTGTTACCCTATTGCAGCAATGGTGTAAAACCAACGCCGCTATTGCGGTTTAGCTCTGCTGCTGAAGAGGGAGCAAATGTCCCGTCACACATGGTTTGAAAAATGTATGTATGTAATACTATAAATGAATACCTGATTTAAATAATGCATTATTGTACATTATCATACTCATGAAACCCAATCTTAAGAGAAGTAGAGGGGCTTGAAACCATAGGTATTATTGTGATGTGCTTAAATTAAGCAACCAAAAGCGTGCCCCACAGTAGGTATTTATTTAGTAATATTATGTTAGTGGCTAGAAGACTTAGTCAAGACCAAGGCCGATGTTTACATAGGCAGCTAACATCTTGTGGCCCATAAGGTGAGTGTGCGAGCAATAAAATACCTCGACAAAGATCGTTTATTAATCACTTAACTACAGGAGTAGAAGCCTGGCCTCTCACTCTGTGTCCCAGTTACCCAGCCCATGCCTCTCCATTGAGGCAGCATCATACCATTCAGTATTCTGTCAGCCCCAAGGATGTGCATGGGTTACTGATCTCAAGCATTACTGATTGCCCCAAAGTGTAAGCTGGAAAATAATTGGAAAAAACATGTTGGTCTGCTAGCTTCGTTCCTGGACTGCAGTGTGTCTTGAAATGATATGTGCAATCATATTCCAATCATTTCATAACAAGGAAATGAGAATATTGAAGATTTTCAGTAGTATTTTATTGAAAAGCAGACTGTGTGAATTTTGATTGATATGAAATTTTGAACCATAACCAAAACCATATTTGTTACAAAGGAATGACCACTGAATCAATTTCTTTAGTATATATTTCTTTAGGCTTGCATCATTAATATTCAAAGAGGAATGTCTTTTACATTGTGCTGCAGTTTATACTAATGTGGGTTCATTTGCTTTCATGTTATTAAATCACTTTTTTCTATTGAAAAGATAAAATGAAGCAGCATTGTTCATGTGCTGCATAGAATTGTAGCAATGTGCACTTTGGTATCTACTGCATTTCTAAAGCAATGAATACCTGAATAAAAAATCAACGATAGGAGGCAGGATTTTCCTTTGATTTCCAGAAACAGCATGCCATTGTTAAAACAGAAATCTAATAGGGAGAAAAAAATTTACTTGTATTTGCTAGCTGTTTAATGCAACAGCTAGTGTAGTCTGTATTATTTCTAAGGTGTAAAATCACTTAACTCAAAAGTAATATAAATATATATATAAGAAATAAATTGAATGTTATTGCAGAAAACACTTCATTTCTGTATATGATACTTCAGGTGTTTGACTCAGGCTGTATGTTTCACTGATAGACTATTTACAACAATCAACACTTTTCTAAAATAACAATTAGTTGCAGTTTAGAATTATCTTCTGCTTCTATCCCACAGTCATGCACGTGTTTAACTGGATATATGTGACTATTCTCTTTGAAGCAATTGAGAATTACTCTAATAAGTGGAAGTTTAGAATACACATGGCTTTATCATGGCTTTGTTGACTTGAATTCTTTAATGGTTTCAACTTAACAAAAATTCATGAGCAGCCTGAATTCTACCTAGGAGGCCATTTACAGTGTTTCTGTTTGGCTGTCTCTAGCTGTTCAGGAGGAAACTTGCCAAAAGGAAATGCAACCCTCAAGGGCTTAAGCTGTCTGAACATGGATACTACCTCCTTGGAAAACTATAACGGTTTTGCTTTTGAACTGAAAAGTTTGTATTCTCCTCCAGGTTTTAATGGAAGTAAGATTAATATTTCTATATACATCTTAAATTTGAAAAATGTTTTATAGATATATGTGAGGTATCTCTTCTGAAACCATAGTTTAGTTTAAAAATAAAAAGTTTTCCTTCTAACCTCCCAAATCATTTTGTGAGCTGTAGTGTAGTACTTCTCCCTTTGGCGTCGTTTACAAAATATCTGTAATGTATCTTAAAGGGGGAAAAAAATCTCCTTGTCACAAAAAGAAAACCTTAAATTATTATTGTTAAAACTAGGGATGCACCTATAGGTGGGAGAAGAGTTAGAATGACCAGTCTTTTTAGTAAGAATTTGCTTGAAAAACAGAATTTTCAGAAACTGCTGTTTTTGAAGTATGTCATTGCAATAACTGGCTGTTATTTTATTCTCTTACCCTTCAGTCTGGGAACACTTAGATTTATATTTTTATCATAATGAATTTCAACAAATTTTTAGGTCTGATGCCAATGCGCTATTGTTCACGTGTCATTACAAATAAATTGATGTATCAAGTTTTTTATAACTCTTCAATTTTTGTCAGTATTTTAGTTTTTTAAGTACTTTGTTTACATGCTAATGTTAATCAGCAATGCTATTGAGAAATGAGCCAGCATTATCAATACCTGGTTTTATTTTGGTTTTTGATGTATCTTCTGTTTATATCTTATATCTTTGCTCTCACTTGTGTAATATGATTACTAAAGGGTCAACAGTGAAAGAAAAATGCTTAAATACGGTAGAGAAAAATGGTTTTGTCTTGATTTTATGTGTTTCCTACATTGATTAGTGGTGAACTGCTGTCAAGAGCTCAGTCCTCTGCAAGCACATGCTGTGCCAGGTGATGAGTGCAGGCATGCTTACCATTCCTGTCGTACTGTTTTTTTAAAAAAGGCTCTCAATGGTTGATTAGCTGATTTTCATGCATGGTGTAGAGCTGCACAAGTCACGTGTGTTGTTCTGAAACCACCATATCCAGTTGGGTAGGCAAACATTTAAATATTGTGATAACCTCCTGATCCAAACCAACAGGTTGTGAAACAGCTAGAAGAGCAAGAGAGCCATGCTATGCTGAACTGCCTTGGCATTGGAGGCTTTACTCATGGCGTGAAGAAATGAGAGAGATGTAGATCCTGTCAGTATGTACTTCACAAGGCCTATCCCACTTGTAGTGAGGTGGTGAGAACCTGATGGTCCTGCTGCTTTAACAAGTACTGTCATTTGTCACTGCCTTGATACACACATTTCTGCATGAGGGACACAAAGAGAAAGAAGGCATTAGCATCTTTCATGCCGCAAGAGCATTGTTGGTTTTAGCACATTGGGAACCATAAATCTTGGTTTTGCCAATGAACAGAACTATTCCTGTTAATTCAGCAGGCATCACTTAAATGAGAGATCTGAGAAATGAGCTTTGGATGTTTTTTACAAAGCATCTTTTACTAGCCTCTGTTCTCACAGTAATATGTGTTTATAATGCAAAATAGTAACATTACTGAAACTTCAGGAAATGTTCTTCATAGTTAACACTCAATTTCCTCCTGTGTGAAAGGCAGAGGCTGTGGATGTAGGACAGAATCAACTGTGCAGGTTGCTACTACTGGGGGGTTATTTCATGTGTGCAGCTGCTTACAGTGGTTACTGTTTCATGACCTTCACTACTGTGATGGTGTTTCCTTTTATGTCCATGCTTTTTTATTTTATTTAAGAAACGATGGTAAAAAAAGTTTTGAGTAAACTGATTCTAATTTCAGGTGTTTAGGGGAATTAAGTGTATTTTGTGACATAAGGTGTTAGGCTTCAGGGATACTGACAGGACTGAGATCTGAGTTAAAATAGCTTCAAGGGGTCAAGATGCCTGGATTTGACTTGGATTTTGCTCACTGGTAGAGCTTTATATGAGATGCTGAATGTAAAGTTAGATTTTAAAATAAAATATATTAGACTAAGGAGAAAGGTAGACCAGCAGGAAAACAAAATATGTTTGATAAGGCTATAGATGCAGTCTTCACAGACATCTTGAGTTCCTTAAAATATTTAATTTCAAAAGAAATTTAGATAGCTCTCTCCTAACGCATAACCAGTTAAAAATGTGTGATCTTAGCTTCCTCTAGATTGCTATGCTTGAAAAAATTATAGTGAACCTAAACACTCCTGAGCATCCATCCCAGCTGTAAATATACAAAACCAAGCTGAAACTTCAGTTTCACTTTTACTGAGTTTTAATCTGTTTCATATCTTAACCCATTCCAACTGCAAAGACACAAATTCATTATTATGGCTCAGCTGATATACTAAGGTATCTTACTTCTTCCCTTGCTTCCCACCAACCCCATAGCTTGTCAGTAATATTGTGCTTCTCTGATTTTGACTTATAGTGCATGCACTGCTGAATGACCAAGGTTTAAACATTCATTCAATATTAGCATGTAGAAGAAATGTAGGATACTTTCATTAATTGGATTAGGGTTATATGTGTTTCATTTAAAAGCTGCAGTGATCACTAATGGAATGACCTTGAAGTCATTATCTGTTAAGAAGCAGAGGAAAAGATTGTTCTTCATGTTCAGTTGTATTTGTCATTACTTGTGAATATAATTTTCTGATAAAATATAGTTTCAGCTCTCTAGCTACTTTTTTTTTTTTTTAAGTTGGATAGTGTAAATTCTTTCCACTATAATTTTATTTTGTCAAACTGACTCCAAATTATGCATTTTTTGGCCATCTTTATTTTTAAGCTATGGTTTTTAGAACAAGAACACTGAATACTGATTTTTTTTTTTTTCCTTTTGAGTCTTTTAAAATTTTGATGTCATAGCCTTCCCAAAGACAGTATAGCCAGGAAGGCTACATATATTTCACATGGCATAGTGATACTCACAGATCTGCCAGTTGGTACTACAAAAATATGCTGTGCTGTACCTACCAGGTGGTTCAGATGATCATTCCTTTGGGTTTTGTACTTTATCTAAACAAGTATGTAGCAAATGACTGTTGTCACTAGGTCACTTAAGATTTTCAGTCTTGTTTCCCCCTTGCACCTCCTGGCATGCAGATCTTTTTGCTGCTGAGAGACCAGACTAGTTGCTGTGATTCACACCATCATTTTATTTGTCTACCACTGTTGAGATTGCCTCTCA
>NW_010245455.1:251928-252554 GCF_000690775.1 Eurypyga helias | reverse complement strand
AATGCACACAACGTAAATTAACAGATTTAGAAATAGCAGTTATTTCTACACTTTTCTCAGAAAGTTTTCCTCAAACAAGGATCGTCGGTAACATTGTATGACTTGGGTGATGCAATGCACAACACATTATTGACTTTTGATGAAAAAGACAGAAGTTGTACATCCATAGATTTCAGGGTAAAGAAACAATTTCCTGAACAGGAGTTGTATTACCTAATATTTCCATAAATCATTAGGCCTAGCAAAGTTTAATCCTAACAATTATTCTGTTCTGATTGAATCAAGTTAAGAGTGTGTTTGGATTGTGACTTTAATTTTGTAATTCAGCACCTTGGCAGACCCAACCCTACTGGGTCAGGAAGAAGCAGCACAATGAAGGGACTGTACTGTTATTCCAGGAGACAGAGTGAGTGTGTTCTGTTAATAGTGAAGAGACCCCACATTCTTCCTTTCATTAAACTCCCTCTGATTCTTGGGGATAGTGATGGGGCTGTTTAAGAGCTGAGGGCTGAAATATAGTCGTGCTTTTATATATATCTCTTTAGGTCAGAGCTTTTATCTGTCTCATAATGTATTTCAGTTATTATTCACAAATACAGGAATATTAAAAAAAAAAAAAAAAGTGC
>NW_010245455.1:240819-251897 GCF_000690775.1 Eurypyga helias | reverse complement strand
ATATGTACCTTAGCTTGGTGGTGAATGTAGCTTATTTTGAAGACTGCAGGTGCATCACATCAGTTGACCAAAGCAAAAAAGCAATAAATGTGGCCAGCTGGTAGCTATTCTAAATAGGGATAAAGAAAAATGCTCTCTGAAGGAAGAGGAATTAGGTGACTCATGAGGAAGTGCTTTCTGGGCACATTTTCATATTGAATGGCAGCACTGAACCTGATTAATTAAAAAAAAAAAAAGATATTTATTGTTCTGTTAGATTTTCATTAAGATCATAGAAAATCCAGGACAGCCTCCCTTGGGTGAACCTTCCTTTGCTTAGTATCATACTTGTTTTCAATTCTCATTTAATATTTAAATTTTCCCTTTGTCACCCTACCAACTGGGCATTAATTACTGGTATTCACAGAAGAGGGAATATAGATGAAATATTTCAGGTGAGTCATTTAATCTAATTCAGAAAGGTTTCTGTGAGGAAAGAACAGCTTTTGATTTATAAGGGAAGGTTGTCTGTTATCAAGATATACATGTTGGAATTTATTATCAAGAATCTGCTTTTAATTTTAGAGATTGTTTACCTAAACTACTATATGTCAGAGCTCAGGACAAATTTCTGCTTAGCATTTAATTTTAGATACTTGACATAGTGGACAGTAAAAAATGGGTCCCCAGAATTCGTGGAATCATTATGAATCTTACCTTCTGGCAGCCCCTGGCCGCAGTTCGTCTTTGAAATCTCCTTGGTGCTTGCTAACCCTGCTCTGACATGTAAGAGCTTCCATTTATTTATTGGACTTTGCCCATTTATGAAAAAGTACAAGAATTATTAATGGTTTAGTATCTATTAATGCATTACTTGGGTGGAATTCAAATTCCAGTATTTATGGTAAACCCCTTTATAATGAAATGAGCATAGAAACAGGAAGCTGATTCTTAAAGTTAAGTGTCTTTTGGTATAAGAACAATTGTCTGTAAAATATATTCTCACCAGCTTTTTATTTATAACCATAAATAAAGAAGGGACACTTTATGTATGAAGGGAAATTATTAAGAATATTTGTGTAGATGATAAAGAATAAATAACCTTATTCAATGAACTGTATATTCAGCACATTGTCATGGATTCTCATTTTCTGTAGAAAGCTGACACTGCTCTACATCCAGCAGTGAGTTCCTGTTACAGGATTGGGCTCATGTGGTGTGCCAAAGCAGGTGGCAGGTACACCTTCAATGTCAGATCTGAACATCCAAAAGCTGAAACTAAGCCAGGGAAATGCAACTTTTACATGATTTGGTTTTGACCTTAAGAGTTTGATTTTGTTCTTGCTTACCCTGGTGTAGTGCAGGAGGAATTTATATTCTCTTGCACTGCGAGAAAAACTTTTTTTGCCTTCCTTTGAAGGAAGTGCACGAAGCCTTGGTCTTTGATTTTCATTGATAGCTTTTTTTTTTTTTAAATGATAGTATAGAACATAATGACAATAATGGGTTCAAACCAAAGGTCCAAAACACAATACTCTGTCTCTGATAATGGTCAGTAGTGGAAGAGTACAAAACATGTAATGATACTTGCTATATGCTTCCACTGATTTGCAAAGACGGGATGAGAGAGAGAGGCATTAGTGCATTTGAAAGACTTTGTTTGGATGAGCATTGTAGAAAAAAATCAAGTTGTGAGCAGTTGTTATGTATGTAGCAGAAGTTAAGATGGCAGAGGACAGAGCGCGCTATGTGTAGCGCTTGTATAAATCAAGAGATGATGTAAAAAAGGGAGCAATTCTGTATAATGTAAATAGCACTACAGCTTTTGTTGATTTACCTGAGGTTTTCACGTTGTATGGAACATGCAAAAGAAGTGCTTTAAAGGTAATGGCATTTCTGTATTTTTATAACTTTATGTAGTGTTTTACTCACTGGAATGTTAATCTTAAAAATATTCATCATCCATACTAAGTATGAACAATAGTAATCAAATTCCATGGCTCTTCATATAAAAGCTGAGCCTATCCATCACAAAGCATGCCCTATGGCTATATATCAATTTTAAGCATTAAAGTTACACAGTATTATCTTAGCATTAGGTTAACTGTCAAATAAAAATAAAAATTAATAAGCTGGAAAAAAGAAAGAAGAGGAGACATTCCTCATTTAAAATCCTTAACTGATCTGGTATAATTGAAATGTCTCTTAGCAGAAATGTTAGCTTTAATTCAGATAAGACTCAGCTCTCAATACCATTTTTATGGTAGCCCAATATTCCTGGGGTACGAAACTACCAGGTATAAATGTTGATAAAGTCCAGCCTTCTTCCTCGTATCTCATTGACAAGAAGCGTATGTCTGGAATTAAGGAAGATCCAGGCAGTCTTTCAAGCTTGAGATTTCTGCCTCTTCACTGAGAGGTTAGTGAGGTTTAAAATTCCATGCAGTCACCAGTTTTCAGACTTCTGCCATTTCTGTTGCAGTCTCTCAGAGACAGTATGGAGTTTGAGTATTTGGCTGCAACATTTAAAAAAAAAAAAAAGTGCAGAAAAGCTGAACGGTGGTTTTGGTTTATAGTTTAGTAACTGTTAAAGCAACTGTGTTAAATTTGTGACTGGTTAAATATATTTCTAGGACTAGATGGTATATAGCTTTCTTTCTCTTTTAAATTTTTTTTGCCCCTCCTTTCCTGTTTCCTAGGTACCACAGATAAGGTATTTACTGGAAATAATAGAGCAATAGAGTATTGTTGTTATATTCTCATTTATTTAGCTTTAGTTGAATGGCATATGGAAATATCATCTTTAATGTCTCTTCTTAAAATTAAGCACATCTAAGCAAAGAAATTGTGCAAATTCCATCTCTTATATTCAATTTGAAATACTAGAAACATATCTATTTCTTTCATCTGACTTTTTTTAACAAGAAACCAATGCAAGGAAAAATGGCTCCCAGTCAAGCCTTTAATTTTTCAAGCCTCATAGGGAGGCAGCCTGTTCATCAATGTTGACTGCATTTTTCTAAACTGCTTGTCATCACAATTATTTTGTATATAATTCCAATGTATTTTTATCAAACTTATGTTAATATGTAGGATTTTTCCTGCTATTGTTTATATTATTTTAAATTTGCTGAGTATGCCTTGCTTGTAACGACATTATTGGTGATTATAGTCTTCATGAAATTTGCACATTTTTTGTAAATTCTGAATGTCAGAGTACAAAGTTCAAGGAAAGGAGTTTGAAAAAAGCTCCTTCTCTTGGCTCACTTTAACAGTAAAAGAACCTCTCTTGCTGATGGTTTTACTTTTGCTGGTAGTCAGTTTAAGCTGTAAAATAAAAAGTAATGGAGCAAGTTAAGTTTTGATCTCATTTTTGCAATATCTTAGTTAAGTAGTTTTTAACAGTGCAAATATATTTAAAGATATAATAGAAATATTTTCCCCCTTGCTACTTATAGGAACAAATTGGTGTTCTTAATATAGCTCATATCCCTTTCACTGCTTCTACTATTTGTTCTCTGCTTTGTTTTGAAGAATGGGACTTGGCTCTTTACCCAGTGAATAGGAATCAACAGAAATTAAAATGATATCTTCCCATGTCTAATTTAAAATAAAAAAGTAAGCAAACCCATTTTTCTTTATGTGCTGTGAGCTTGAACAATAAACAAATATTTCTGTTCTAATATCAACTAAAGAATAAGCACAAAAAATATTTTGTCTGATGATCGGGAGGTACATGTGGGATAGGAGGGTTTATATCATACTGCATTGAGCAACAATCAGGTGAAACAGTATGCTGGTAGTTCAGAAAGATCTATAAAACCTGAATATCACTGCTAAATAAGTTATTTAACCTTGCACTATAAATGCTTAAGATTTTGCTCTTTTCAAGTGTGATGACAAAAGACCAAAAACATTTCTAATACAAATGTCTAATGCATTACTGTCATAAATGTTCTCTCGATGTGTATATATAGAAAGAGAACAATGGGCTGCGATGCACTGCATATTCTGATAAAATTCACTTAACATCTGAATAAACGATCTTAAAAGCATCTGTTTCAGGGCTCTAGTTTATAACTTACTTTGTTCACTTTTTGACTGCTCTCAAACTTGTCTCTTGTTGTTTGTATTTCCTATGTGAATGTTTTATATTGGCAGACGTCTTTAGTAAGAGGTTCCTAACTTCCTTCTCCCATGTATTAATTGTGTAATAGGTGTAATCTAACCTGCTCAAAAATTGGCAAAATCCCATAAAGCAAAAGGTTGAAATAAATGGCTATTATTCACTCTTCTGAAGGCTTTGGAGGTAGCATAATTCACTGTTCTGTAACTCTGCACCAGTGAGGGAAAGCAGCAAGATAATGACATATGTTGCTGATAATATCTTTTACGTTAGTTATGACCTTTTTCCAGGTATAATTAGGATAGGTGTGCAAGCAGTATGACAGCACGTGACGTGCATTGTTGGTGAAAATTATGCATATTAGTTTGAAAGAAATGATACTGTTCACACATTTGACAATTCAAAAATAACTGTCCAGTTATGGTGATTGACCGGAGTTTTGCTTTATGTGAAGAATATGAATATGCAGAAGGAATTAAATAAAAAAAAACACACTACTAAAGCTTTACAGTGGGGCTGTATAGAATCTGGTCACCTTATCTGAATTTATAAATGTACATAATAGTTGTAGTAAGAGTTTAACTTTGAGTATAATAGATTATACAAATAATTGCAAAATTTATTCTTATGTAAAATAAAGTATGTCTTTTTGTCTTAATTAAAAAAACACAAAAGAAAAAAAACCACAAAAGCAAACAAACAAACAAAACCCCCACAAATCCACAGCACTGAAGAGAACTCCAAACTCTGTCTGTTAAAAAACATGCTTTTTATTCCCAGTCTGGAGTTGGGTGTCTTCATTCTCTATGCATTCAGTGTTGTTAACACTGTTAGTTGTATTGAAGAATTCATTACTGAAATTTCAACCAAATCTTGTGAGTCCTGTAAACTCTTTCAGTTTATCAACCTTCTCTAATTGGGGATGCTGTGGTTTAAAATTATACTCACATCTTATTTATTCTTGTGCCAGATATTAAAGATATTTTCCTTACTCCTCGGTGTTCTTTACAGATATACTCCCAGTCATCTCAGTATCCCTCCAGTGTTGTTTTGTGTAACTGAGGAGCAGCTGATTACCTGTAATGGCCCTTAGGTCTTCTCAGGGGTTTGGAAGGTCTCCATACAACAGTGTGTTCAGTCGTGTCCTGTGCTTCTACAAGAATGACTGTACATTCAACAGGATTATAAAAATAAATTGTTGATGATCTTAGTGCACTCTTAACCTGTTAATATTAGGCCAGTCTAACTTTGTAATAGAATATCAGCATTTAATATTCCTGTGTTGAAGACTGAGCTAATTTTAGCTATAGAAAATACTGAATCTTATGGAACAGGAGAACTGAATCATGAAAGCTTTTGGAATCTCTTAAGCCATGTCAGTTCACAAAGGAAGTGGGTTTTGCCAGTCTCAAAGTAGGTAAAACTGCAAATTTTCTCTTCAGGAAATGTTGAAAGATGGGTTTATAGGGACTCTTTTTCAGGAGTAAAATTCAAAATATGTATAAGTAAGACATAAAGTAAATGGCTAGGTAATTCTTGGCTCTATACATGAGAGTACATCCAAATATGACAATAAAATTTATAGAACAAATGGACAACCAAATGATGTAATAGCAATTTTAGTCATGTCCTGAATCAGTCCTGCTTATCTATAGTATTTAACATGAATTCTACTTGCATCGGTGTTGTACCTGTTAGGCAGTTTCATAAAGGCACTATGTTTTTTATATAACATTTTGTCCCTTTAGAAATTATCATGACGCATGTCAGGAGCTTTCACACTGAAAAAAATATGTCACATTAGCTTCCAAGTTTCTGATTGTCTAAATAACACAGTAACTCAACATACAGCTGTCTGGCATTTTGACAGTACAATAACCCATAATTCTTTCTGCCACTCAACACTTCAAGGTTAGCATTTTGTAGTTTGCTCTCAAGGAGTATTCATTTAAATTTTCAAGAGGCAAAGAGTTGAATGCTGTCTTATACTGCTCTTTTGATTTATTTTTTATTTACTTTTCTACTGTATTCAATTTTATTTTAATCATATATATATATTATTTTTAACCTGCAACTTTCCAGGAGGTAGGAATTTCATGTCTCTCTTATCCAGAATATTGGAGTCAGTGAGTACTTATAGCAGAACTTCCTATAGCAGAAGTTTATCATAAAATATTGGAAGCATCACCTCTCATAGTATATTACAGGAGACTACAGGCTTGCTTAATTATTAAGCAATTTCTTCACAGTCGAATGTGGAGTCAATCGGTGGCCTTTGGGAAGAGTTGCTTTCAATTCCAAACTTAAATCTTGAGATTTTATGGCAAATGGAAATTTTGAAATTCATAATGACATGTTTGAGTGAAGTCTTGTTTGTGAACTTAATGTAGTTTAATCTTGTTAGAACTGACTTGTAAATCAGATCCTTAATATCAGGCAAATCCTTCAGTCTTCTCAGCTCTCGGATACAGGGACTGACTTTGTTTGAAGTTTTAATAGCTCAGATTCAAAAGAAACAAACCCAAGAAGATTCTGTTGAGAAAATGGGGTATGGTAATAATGGTAAGGAATGAGAGGTCTACCTTAGAAATAATGTGAATATTGTAGATTTTGGTGTAGATAACATTTTAAATGTTTGGTGCAAGTTATTCCTTAGATACGTGTTCTGGAAATGCTGAGCTTTTATCTTTTTTTTTTTTTTTTTTTTTTGAGCAATCCACCTGGAGCAAATTGTTAGTATTGTCCCATTAAGACGGAGTCCCCACCTATATGTGCAGATTCATGGTTCAAAGAGGACATTCAGGCATAAGGCAAATACTGTGTTATTTTGACAAAGATCAGCATATTAGAACTTGACCTAAACATGTCAGAACCTCAGATGCCGCAATCCTGTTGACACTAGTTTTCTGGCAGTTTGAACTTAGGCTTGCAAACCACACTATGTGTATTTATCATCACAGTGATAACTGTATTGAAAAATATTTGTTTTCGTATTAGAAAATAAAGAGAATGAAATAAAATACAAGTATACCATGATTTAGAATACAGGAAAAATATTCATTGGTATTGAATAAAAACACCAACCTTTCTATGCACTCCCAGAAACTCGCTGGCTATCAAGAATTAATTACAGCTTTTATAGATTCAACCCCCCCGTATATTACTAGCGTGTGTGTGCGTGCATGGGCAGAGTATAAGTACATCCTAGAAACGCACCAGAATACGTTAAGTGGTGGGTGGTTTTTTTTTTTCTTTTCTTTAGTGCGATTACTTTTCTTATTGTTCTGAGAGGAGGATAATTGTCTTTTAAATCTTGGGGAAAACAGGGTAGTTTTTGAGCTCTTTAAAAGAGCAATTTGACCTGTATTGACCAAAAGAATTGTCTGCACCATATCTGAAAAAAAATGGGGTGAAATTAAGAACTGTTTAAAATTCATTACCAAGAAACAAAATAGCTTCTATATTATTGCCAAGTTCCTCCCAAACATACTTAAACCTTTATGTGATGAATCCTTTTTTTTTTTTTTCTCCTGTGCTATTTTTTTTCCTTTCACTTCTCGAGGTGAGCTGGAAAAGAGAGGGCATGCACTTAAAGAGAAGTGTTTAACTTGGGAAAAAAAAAATCTTAAAGTAGTAGTATAAATAACAAATTGAATACTATTCCAAAATGTGCCTGAATACCTAGGTAAATGCATTATGTTTGCTGTAAGGCAAGGCATCTGGGGGTTTCTCACCAAGTTCTTGCTGTAATGCAATGTTACAACTTCTCACGGCATAAAAATACATCTGTGGCTAGTGCCTTCTTCAAGGCATAAGCCCCAATGGACAATATAAAACATAGCTTAATAGAGCTTTATTGTGTTCCCTTTCCTTGTCCACCTTTGCTTTTTCTTTATCTCTTGCTGTCTCTCACCTGCTGAGTTCTTTTACTGTCATTCTCATAAGTTTTGACTGCTCTTTCTATTGTTGTGCTTTTGGACAGGCTTTCTCTCCCTCTACCTCTTCTCTTCATCTTCTAGAGAACATCCTTTCTGCCTCAGGGTTTCCTGTTCTTTGAGCAGTATTTGTACCTGATGGGGAAGATGCAGGACCTCACAATTATGGAAGTGACTGCAACATGCATGACAGATGATAAGCTGGATATTGGGGTGTTTGTCTAGGGGGAGTAGAAATACTGCCTTGCAGCTAATGAGCGTGCTCCTTATTGGGGCTTTGTTGGTCACAGGGAGACAGTAGAAAGCACATGAATCCTGACTTGGATGAGAGCCCTGATGTGGCAGGTACCGCTGGTCAGTGGGTGAAACCACCCATCTGTGTTTGACTCCTGAGATAAATGGACTGAGGGACAGCCATAGATGTTCACTGAAATCCATAAGGTAGGGGTGTCACAAGAGAGATGATGATTCTTTGTAGAGGCCTCTTGCTTTTTGGCTTTCTTACAAGATTTCTTTTTCCTCTATCTGGAAGTTGCCAAGCATGGGTTTGGAGTTTTTTTTCCAGTTTGTGGTGTTTTACGTAACCTACTCCTATTTTTGACGCTCTCATAAAAACACTTTGCCTTCTATATTACTTCTTTAAAATTTCACATAGAAAACAAAAACACGTTCACAAATACAGTATTGAGAATGGGGGAAAGAGCAAGTGCACGCTTTGTGAACTGCTGGGATTGTGACTTGCAAGTCTACAGGAATACTTTTGTTATAAAATTTTTTGTTCAGAAGAATAATAGCGTGTTCCAAAGGGTGCAACTGATGCATTTATTCAGCTCACCTGGCAAAACCTCCTATCCCATCAATATGTCATCACCATTTTGATTTCCAATACCTTTCAGATGTTTAAAAAACCTTTGCCTACTATTCTTGTACTAAGCCCATATATTAGTTAACTCTGTGAACCTGTCACATCATGTCTTGAAAAATTGATTATGAAAGCTGTGACTTAGTGTTTTGTGATGCACTTGGCTACCAAAAATAGGCTTTAAGAAATAGATGCCATAAGGAAAACAAAAATTAAAAAGGAAAACATTGGATACTGTGGATTTTAAAACATATATAATTATATGTTTCTTGGATGCCTTTTGACTGATTAAAAATAAAAAATAAGATTGGAACAAAGCAAGCCTTTAAGTGTGTGCTTGCAGTTCCTCTTCTCCAAGTAATTGAATACAGGATTTCTTTTCTAACCCTGTTCCAGCAAGAATATGCACTGCTTAGGTATTCATTTCAGTGGCATTGACAATACTGACAATATAATTGACCTAAAAAGTTCTGGATTTCCTGTTAATGCACTTTAGAAATGTACATCAACTACAAAAAAATCATTTCTATCTACATTTCACTTGATTTCCATTTTCAAGAAAGGAGGTTTCATCATTATTATTCTATTTGAATAGCACTGATATCTTGAGAGATGGAAGGAGACTTCTATTGTATGCAGGAGTACTTTATTTCGATATTTTCTTTGTCTGATTATACATGATAAACACACATTAGTGACATTCCGTGCATGTTTTGAAGATAAATGGGATATCTCTTTAAACCATTCCTGACACTTCCTAACCTGTGGGCTTAATGGCATATTCTTTCTTTGATTCAATAATTTGTCTGTCAAAAAAGCTGTGCTGACATTCTCGTTGTTGTGGGACTGAAATGGAAAGAAATCTCTTATCTTTAAGATAATTTTTGAAAAATCGAGGCGAACATTTTAGGATAAAAATGTTTTAAAAATGATTTCAGTTGGAAAAAAAGATGTAAGTGTTGACATTATACCAACTGCTAGATGGCAAGTGATAAAAAGAAGAATGTTATCTAAAACTGTAAGTCCCCTTGAATTAATTAGGGAATGTGTGAAATATTAGAAATGAAGACAGTTTCTACTGGTATGCCTTGCATAAGTATTAATTCTGTCAAATAACTAGTAACTTTTAAAATAATGGACTACAGATACAGCTAAAAGAGTCTGGTTTGCCAAACCTATGACCCTTCTCTGTGTAAGGCATATATTAATCTGTGTACGCACACATGAACATGTACTTGTGTATGTATATTGTCTGTGTGTGTATTGATACCTGTGTGAATATACTAGTACGCTGTCTATCTAAAATAATCTAGTTGGGCCTGTTTTATTCACAGAACTGATGTAGAGAGGATTAGTTCAGTCAGGCTATGAAGAACCTTTTAACTTCTCTTAGTACAATCGGTTCTAAGGTGCTGGTGTAATGTGGAAAACAAAGGGCATAAGCTCTGCATTAAACAAAAACTAACCCCCTAACTCTTTGGTTTTAATCTGATCAGGTAACTTGGGGCTATATCAGAGGCCAAGGGTTCAAACAGTAGTGTTATATGACTGTGGAAGTTGCTTTCATGTATTGAAAGTGAAAGTTCACTTGAACAGTGTTATCTGCCTCTGAGTTCTGTCTGCTGGGCACGCTAGCTTTACTTACCATTTTTTAGGGGCACAACTCATGTAGCAATTCTAGTAGTTTTACATTTAAAATATTATGCTTTTATGAGAGGCAGTTTAGGCAACGGGCTCCACATGAGAATTAATCAATTTTGAGCATTTGATTAAACACTCAGATCTTCCTTTATTCCTTGCTTTCCTTGAGTTTCATTTTTGCCAATGAGTACTCCTCAGCGCTTTTTCCAGAGCTTAGGATTCCTCTGAGCTCTGATCAAATGTGTCTCTGGCTGGGTGGCTGACTAACGGGGATTGATCTTGCACAGGGTGTCTGCCTTCATTTGTCTTTCCTGATGATTAGTGTTGTCCCGTTTCCTTTATAATTGTGAAAGGCTGACCTGGTGACTGTAGCCCATAAGTTACGATTTGAAGCTGAAGTTCCTTGGTTCACAGTGCTTGCAAGCGATGGAGAGCTACAATGTGTTTTGAGATGCTTGTCACCATGGTAGAGTTCAGAGAGCTGAGGTGTTTTAAATATATCAGCCAACCAGCAGACCTGCTGGCACAGTATGTG
>NW_010245455.1:194565-240801 GCF_000690775.1 Eurypyga helias | reverse complement strand
GAGCAGAAGTGATGCAGACCTGTTTTGAATTATGAGAGAGAACAACTGAATTACCTGGAGTCCTTCTTTCCAGGATTCATAGCAAGTAGAGTAGTCAGACTCTTACCTAACTATGCTCAAAGTCAAAGAGAATACAGTTTTAGCAACAGACATAAACAAGATGAAAACCCCTTCCGCAAATAAGTCTTACTGTCCCAAAACCACCCACAACCGAAACACAAACCTAAACAAAATGCGAGGGCTGGCTATGTTGGTCTAAAGGAAACCAGGAGTTAGAGATCAGAACACTGAAATGAACTTTATGCATTCAGAGTTTGAAACTTGTCTACCCTGTAGCTGCCAGCGTTGTAAATTCTAGTTACAGTGCTATCTAAGTCACCTTTGACACCCATTGTGGCGGGCCCTTTGGTCAGTCTCAGTAGAAAGGTATTCTTTCTTCCTGTGCACGTGTGGTTGAGTAAGTTCTTGAGATGTTCTAGGGGATCGCTATCTTGGGGTCTAATCAAATACTTTACAGCTGTATTTAGAAATCATGAAATGTGTATTTCCACCTCATTAGTCCATTAAAGTTTATGAAAATGTCTCTTAACTCTCTAGTAGCATTGTTCCTGAGTGTAAAGTTCAGGTGTGCTAACATGCTCTCAATTGGTGCTTCTGTTACACTGTGTGATATGTTTAAAATAGGAGGGTATTTTCAGGAAAGATGTTTACAGGTATCTTACTTTTAAAAGGAAAAGATAGGTTTTCCCTAGTAGGAGCAAAGAATCTAAAACCTGTGGACGTATTATGGGATATAATTGGCCAACTCTGAAATTATTCATAGACTTTTGGGAAAGGACAGTGTCATGTTTACATATGCTGTGACTTTTCCTTCACAGTTCTTTTTCATCCAGATGGAATGAAGTCCAAGGACTGGATAGTTTAGGAAAGAGGGGTACAGATGCCATACCTGGGAAAAAGGTGGTAGCTTTCTCTCTTGACAGTGGTAAAACTTGTGCACAAATGTTTATGTTTCTGAGGTCTGACATCACAAACGTTAATCCTTAAACCTAGACTTCACAGTTAAGCAGCAAAATTTGCTGGTAGATCGATATTTGGTCAAGAATTTTTTTTTAATAATAGTAACTAAGGTTAGGATCAATGTAAATGCTATCGTAAACTTATTTTTTTTTTTTAGGTAGAACCAGAACTGCTGGTGTTTAGTTACCATCAGTATGAAATAGCAGCAGTTTGTATATTAATGTCCTTCTCTGGAATGAGACGCAAGCTGTTGATCTGATTGCATATTAAACCTTAAGCTATTATTGCAGCAGTGTTAACAGATTCCATTGATGCAAAACGGCCTGCATAGGGTTGACTGATCTGTCTTTGCACTAACCAACTGATGAAGTATTCAAATAAAATGATCACTCATAGATCCCTCAAAGAAGCAATGGGAGAAAGAAGGGGGATGGGGAGCTCCACACAATAAACAAAGCAAAAGCACTCAATCCTTTTCAAAGACTTATAAATATTTAATAATCATCTGTCTACAACCAATCTAGAAAAAGAAATCTTTAAATAGACTGTTCTAAAGGCCAGAACTTGAATTTTAATTGAGGTGGTTCAAAGTACACATTAGTTAGTCTGACTTTTCCTTGGATGTAAAGGTAATATTTTCCTGGGGCAGGGTACGAATTTTTAAAAATGCAGGTATGAAATCTTTGGCAGCTTTGGATTTTTGGTGGGGCAAAATAATGCTGCATGAGACAGCCTGGTCCCTTCCACTTTGACTGAAGGTGAATGTCAGCTTCTGTGATTATGTACATAAAATTCTATGTATAAATACAAATATTTAAAAAATGTGTGAAGCAGCATGATCTTTAATAACATTAACAAGTCTTTAAGAACTGCCTTTATTTTCCCCATCCTTTCTCCTAGGTGACACCACTGAAGGCACCTGATTCGCGTTGTGTCCCCTTGGATGAACCTCTCGTAGCGCACACTAGCCAATTTCGACAGTCTAAGTGCTCAAATTGAGCCATTTTGTTCTCTGTAAAATAAACCCAGGCCCATTATGCGTGATTTTTCATTCACGCACCCCTCCCCTTCTCTTCATTTTCTCCCTCCTCTCCTTACTACAGCTGTGTGAATGTAGAGTGGCGACATTGTGAGGACCAGTGTTTTCACTCCAGGCATGTCAACTTCAATCTGCTGCGATTTGGTGTGAAATCTGTGCCATGGTGTGGGGCAGAAAGGTCAACCCCCCCATAATTGATGTTGCTTATTCATCTGCTTCCCGTGTATTTTTCTCTCCACACACTGGCCTTTGTTTGGATAAATTGTTTGAAGATTTACTGTAGTTCTTAAAGCCTGAGAAGCGGCTCCTGCTGTACAACTTCAATGTCCCCGCTAGGCAGGAGGCTCAGCTAGGATGACACATAATGGCATTTAGACTGAAAGATCTTTTTCTCCCAAGACAAAACGGGGAGGACATCTTCTGGCATAACAATTAGGGCAATTTTCAGACTAATTTACTACAGAATTGCTTTGTACTGTCCCCTTGTACACTGATATGCTTAATTGTTATTAAAACCTGAAATATTATTTTAAAGAATTCATAAACTTCAGGAAGTCAGTGTATATCTAGAGAAGGTATCAAGGCAGGGGTAGAGAAGAAAGAAACTTTTAATGAATGTGATGATTTAATTTCCACATTTGTTCTTTTTACATTATTAAGTAAAACCCTCAATGATCGTAAAGAATCTGAATGTAGTAATTTATTGTATTGTGGGTCATCAGCTTTTGTTCTGCTTATGATACAAAATTACGTCATTCAAGGAATGAAAAAAAAAGTGCAGTTTGGATACTTGGAGGGGCTTAATGGAGATGTGAAAATAAGTTTTAGTAAATGTAATAATATTAAAATCCCTTACACTTCCAGATTTCCAGTAAACATACACGTAAATATTTCAGGGCCTGTGGTAATAAATACAAGGACATAAACCTACAAACTTCAAAGAATGTCTGTGTCCTTGTGGCTGTAGTCCTGAAAAGGGTGCATAATTTACTGAAAGCAATCCTTAAAAATAGGAGAAACACTTGCTGCTTTAGTAAAGAAAAGAAGGAAAAAGCTTTATCACCTAGTAATCCTGCTTGTAGATTGAATAAAATAGTTTGAAATCATTGTTTTGATTCCCATTGACTGAAGGCTAGGGTAGCTTTATTGGTTAAGCTGTTAAATCTGCTGTGGTTTAAACATGTGGTTTTTTTTTTTTTTTTTTTCCTGATGCACCCTTGCTTTGATTGACCTTCAAATGCATTATCTCATCCTTTTTTATTTTTTTGGAAGAAGATGTCTATTGCTTTGTTTCATTTGAAACTGTCTTAAAACACTCAATAAATATGCTTTACTATTATTATTCTAATATTTTCAAGGATAATATCAAAGTATAATCCATAAGTGTTTCTTCTCTGAGCTGCTAAGCGGTGCTGGCTCTTCTTGATGATTCACTAAGGAGACTCTACCTGCAGATAGTAAGCAGAGTCCAAGATGTGTGTGGCACTGTGCATACCTCTTTGGTTTAGTTATGGAATACAAATAAACTGCATCTGGAAAAACACCCAGCACTTTATTACCTAAGGCAGCCAATACAGGGCAATGCTAAGATGTTAGAATTCTGAAAAATCATTATCTTGATCAAGAATAATTGATTAAAGAAAATCCTTTTAGAATGGAAAATAATTGATAGTAAAATTCAAATAACTGAAGTGTTACAGAATGTCCATTACTTAGGATCTAGAGCGGGTTTGTTGTAGTGCATGTGCCTAAAAGCAGGGCTTTCATACAGTCATGGTTTCATGCTCACTCTAATTCTATTCATGGACTGAAAATCTTGCTAACTGCTTTTTCAGGCTCAAATATATTTACTGCAATATTCTAATATCAATATCTTGCTTTTGCAATAGCTTCTTGTTGTATGTCTGTCATAACAAGTTTACATGAGAATATGCAAAGATTCTTATTACAGAATCTGTAAGTATCTTAGTACTAGCTGTGGCATTTATGTTATGGATTTGTCATCTCTCTATATTCTTATTAGTCAGGTTTTGTTTGTGTTCATCCTTTAAATTAAAAACGTCTGTGATTAACTGAAATCTAAAAAAACCCACCTCATCTGTCATTTTTAAGACCACCAGTATGCATTATTAATTGAAATTTCACTTCCTTTTCATTCCTTTTAAATAATAAACATGCAGTCTTGGGTGTATGTGAAATTGTATTTTGAATAACAATAAATCTGAGGTACAAACATTGGTAGGAAAATAGTGAAACATTTCACACAGCTTCACCCAGTTTATTAGACAGTCTGACCATTGAAATATTGGTGCAAAGAATCTATAGCACTGAAAAAATAGCAACACATACCTAATTTATTTTAAAGCATGTTCCATTTTGGAATGGGGAGAGGAGGGGGCATGCAGGTAGGATCATATCGTATGTCTTAGATATCTGCAAACAAAAGTTAAATGCTTGGCAGAAATTACCCTTTCTTTAGCTTTCTAGAAACTTTAATCCAGGCTGTTCTCATACCTTTTAATAGTCAAAAACCATTTTCATTTATTCTCATTGTTCTTCCTGCCAAACTTGGAATATAATCTTGCATCATATGGCTAATTTCCTCTATTTTCTTAATTTAGAAGTGGTTGGAAGTCCTAAAAATATGGTATTTCTTTGCAGTGTAGTACGTTTTCTTGTCAGGTGAAGAAGCAGTATTTGAATTTATTTAGGATTATTTTTAGTGAAATGACAGCTATAATTCAGGGACAACTGCTTCTTGGACACTTTTGGAAGTTCAGTACAGTGAATCCAAGCAATTTGATTGCTTGGATGGATGTTTTACCAGGGCTCTGTTTCTTTAAAACTTTTTAAGTGTTTTGGAGCAGTCTGGGTTAAACAGAGAATTAGGAATACAAGGCATGTTAAAATCTGGGTGACTGGGCTTGCTCATGAGCAGCCTTGCCAAAAAACTGTAGAGCTCCCAAGACTGAAAAGCACATATTTCACATTCACTTCTATGCTTTATTGTTATATATTTGTAGCTGCCTTTTCTTTTTGCAAATAACAAGTATGAGGAACATGCAGAGTGTTCTTTCCCAGGCAGTTTAGACCTAACATTTTCTGAAAAGAAAGATTCTACAGTTTTGTGACATGGGAAGTTGCGTTTTGAGGAAAGTTTGTTAGTGATAGGAGGAAAAGCTTAAACAGATTTTTTTTAAAAAATATTTATTTAAACAGGTTCTGTCCATTGTATATAAATACATGGGACTACAAATTTGCCCTGTAGTCAGAACACATGATAAATATGCATTAACTATTAACTGCATTCCTAAATTTTGAATTTTTAAGACTTTCTACATAATAAATATACTTTACAGCATCATTTTTGATGCCCATGTAAAACTCGTCCAAACCTTGTCTACCCTTGTAGCCTTTGTAATTCCTACCCATTTTATCAGCGGTAGATAAATTCACATTGAGATGGTTTGTTACCTCTGTGCCCAACTTGTATTGCTAGTAGGAAGACAGACACATCACTCTTTCTTTGGGAGTGGGATTAGTCATATTTGTTTAAATGAAGTGTGAATTCAGCGTTGGTGAAAAGTGCTGGACTGACAACTCTGGAAGATGAGCTCCTGGATCTCTGTGGAACAGGGAACAGAATTGCTTTACTGGTGTACCTCTGCCCTGACCTTGGACACATCACTGCTAATAATTGGCCAAGTTTAGTCCCCAAGTTGATTTTGAACCTGTCTTCTGCTTTGAGTCTGATGGCAAACTTCCAGATGAAATTGCTTGAAATGAACCTCCTCACAGTGGCAGCTGGACCAAGACTAGAAAAAATATGTTCACTTTGTTCCTCACGTAGTCTTCAGTAAGAATTTAGGGCAGTTTAGGTTGCGGCAGTTCTCCTGCTTCCTGCCTTCCCTTCCAGCTCAGTTTTAACTGTATCGTATCCCTGAACTGCTTAAACGTGGCATTGCACAAGAGTTGGCGTGTAGCTGAAAGGGAGTAGGCAGTGAGGTCACATAGTAAAAGCAAAGAATAGGAATATAAGAATGTGGCAGTCTAGATTCAGATTGGCTTAATTATTAAGGCACTGTTATGTTGTAAATGAGTGGTCTGAGCTTGGTTTAAACTAATAATTGGGGGTGAAAATTTTTTGCATTATAGCCCTATTATGGCCAAAGGCAGCCAGCTCAGCTGTGCCTTTCTGAAGTGAGTTAAAATAACATATATCCAAACAAAGCCTTACAGATACCTACAGAAAAATTTATTTGTTCCAGCTTTTTCGTTTTATATTGAAACTCATACCATACTGAATTATGAAAAAGACCCTTGAATTATTTTGTATGTGTGACGTGGTTATGTTGACCGTATTGCATTAATCTTGCCTGGTTTAGTCCTACTGTGTTTTCAAAATGTTGAGTCCATCTGTGTCTGCTTGTTGGCTTTTTTTTTTTTCCTTTTTTAAAAATCTCACCCTGAATGAGTTTTGTAAATATTCAGTCTTGACTTCAGCTTGCATTGCAGTGTCATCAATTATGACAGACTGCTGCCTCTTCTCTCCACTCTTCATCTTTTCCCTGTCAAAATGCACCCTTTGGCAGAATATTTTTCAAGGGCTAAATGTGAGTCTAAGGGAGTCACTGTCAAGGTATTTTTCATAATTTCAAAAATATTTTTCTCTACCTCTTGTTTATAATTACCTCTTGGAAACTTCAAATTGAAATGTTTCTTTGCTGTTTTTTTCGTCACATGCACACTTTTCTGAGATGGCAGGGCAGATTTGAAAGTCATTAATGCATTTTTTTACTCTTTGGGGTTTGGGAAGAAGAAGGGAAAAGACTTATGGCATAGTATATATAATGTATTCCCCCTCACCTCAATAAATACTATAGATTTTACATGAGTGCCAAAGAGTGGTCTGATATCCCTTTTGTGGGACGACTTTTCCTCCCTTCCTCCTATATGTTAAAAGGCCAGCTGCTTGTGGTCCTTGCATCCCGTAGTAGATGAATAATGAAACCCTAAGGCCACAGCAACTGTTTGCAGTCTGGAAAGAGCCATAACTGAATACCTAGGGAAGATAGGGGCTTTCTTTGTCCCTTTTCTCTGCTGCTCTGATAACTGGGGATTGGTTTAAATCCCAAGGTATCTTAAAAGCTTGTAAGGTAGCCAAGCAAGTTTTGCTCACCAAAAAAGCCTATCAGATATGTTCATATAATTTTTTGATCTCCTTAGTAAATATTGAGATAGCTTCATTTGCACAGTCTCTGAAGCATTAAACACGACACTCATTTTCCTTCTTTTGCTATAATATGTATGTTAACTTTGCCTACTGTGCTGCCAGCATGTCATTTTATTGTGAGCTTCATGATTATGGATTTCCTTTTCCCTAAAGTTTCATTTCTAATTTTTTGTTCACAAGATAGTTTTGGCTGTTAATTGAAAAGGAGTTATCTCTTATGGACATGAAAGCAGTCTTCACATGCAAAACCAAGAACAAACAAGAAATGCTCAAGTGAAAGAAGTGACATAACAATTTGAGATCTTATAATTTTGAAGCCAGTCTAATTATGTTGGACTTTTAGGTGATACTTCAACTTTCCCCATGCGAGTGGCTCTGTTGAAGTGAAAGATATTTGCTATGGATTGTACATGTCAGGTACCCCTTTCCACATAGTCCTCTCTTCTGTAGCTGCCTTCTTCTCTGAAAGAGAGTGGTGGGGGTGGGTTGTGTTGGTTTATTTGCGTGTTTGATTTTTAATAAAATCTCTTTCCTCACAGGGTTCTGATTTTATAGGGTGAAGACCCAAAGACACTCCAGAGTGTGTTATTAATGTTGATTTTTAAGGCAAAGCCTTGAAGTCACAGGCTATTTTAATTATAGGTTGGAATATGGCAGGTTGCTTCTATCAGATTACATTACTATCACTTTCTCTTTAATGATGTAAACGTTGATCAGGGATATGGAAAGATACATATTTACTTCTTCATTAGATTCTATTTTTCTCCATGCTATGGTTCAGATTCCAATTTCTTATAAATTTCAGAATTTGCAATTAGAATTTAATTGGAATCTAAGAACTTAATATTTGTTAAACATAAAAACCTGTATCCAAAATGCATGAAATTAAGTGTAGAAATATTTGTGCTGTTTCTAAAGGCTACTGTGCTGGCAGAGACAGTGTAAATATGTTTTTGCATCGCTTATGCAGCTGCCCAGGTTTGGCTGAGGGTTCTACATCATCTGTTTTGCTTGTGAGTGCTAAGAGCTAAGGTGTGGTATTCTCTTAACTCATGTTGGTTTTGAAGGGACTGACTGAGATTTTAAGGCAATGGGGACGATGGACTGAGAAGGTGAGGAGACTAGAACTATTACATGAGGTGATTCACAGACTGCTGTTTTGTTTTCTCTTTTTTCATTTAATATTTTGAATCTATAAAAATTATTTGAAAGACTTGTGTTTGTGAAACACCTTCTTTCAGCATTTACGTAGTTGAAGGCTAATACAATCTCCTGCTTCTAGGACTGTTGGTTATTGTGGATGTATAGAGGAGGAGTATGGCCTGCTGGTTAAAACAGGGAACTACTAGGATACCGGAAAGCGCAATTCCTGGCCTTGCCATATAATTTCCATATGACCTTGGGCAAGATAGGTCAGATAAAACTTACTTCACAGGGACGTAATGTAGCTGAATTGATGAGATTGTAGTGCTTTTAGATCCTCTTGAGGAAAGTTGCACAAAAAGAAATTGCTACCGTAGTAGAATAGTTGTGAAAGTAATGTAGAAGAGTTGGCATGATTAAGAGACAATTTATTGACCTTCCTTTCCGGCTATTTAAAAACTTTGCTAACTTAGTTCAGGTCAGAAAGGCTGATACACTGTTGGTTTGTTTCTGTCCTTGGTATGCACGTGCAGCTCCCATTAGTGCCAGCAGGAGCCCTGTGCTTGCATCGTGAGAGGAGAATAGACCCCTGTGTGTGTAATGATAAGTTAGATAGCCTCTTGTTGCTCTATGTATGATTCCTGATCTATTTTGCTGGAGATACTACAGCATGAGAGAGCTGCTGTCATTTTCAATAGGAAGTGAGAACTCTAAGAGCTTGAGAACTGTCCTCTTTTTTGAATAGCACTTTCGCTGCATGAAGTGTAATTTATTTTTATCACAGCAGGCATAAAGCTTCCAGGTTTTCATAAAGAAAAATGATCCATATAGTGCCCATGTCGATTGAACGATCATTTGAAAACCTGTAAATTCAAAACACAGCCCTTTCTCAATGCAAAGTTTTTTTCCTTTTTGCTGCAGCTTGTAATTTTTTTAATCTTCAACTTTCATTACTACTTCAGACATACTATAGAACAGCGTTTTCATCTTGGTAATTATTTTTCCAGCCATCAGTTTGCCTGTAGCAGGACACATTATTTAATTATAGGAACAAAAACTTCTTCAGACAGGATTTTCTGTGCTTTCAAAATCTTTTGAGGCAGTAGATGCTAAACTTTCTTTTTTTTTTTAAGTAGCAAATGTGAATCAATCATTAACATTTGGAAAGAAAGGGGAAAGGGGTGGAAGGGGTGGGAGAAGGGGGGAAGAGAAAGAAATTGTTTGTATCTTGCTCGATACACAAACACACAAAAAGAAAACAAAGCAAGACCTATTATTAGTCCTACAACTTGTCAGTTTGATTAGTGAACGGTTGCCTCTCTCTCTTCTGAGAAAACACTACATCTTTAAATGATGTCCATTCTTAAATGTAGAAACCCCGTACTGTGTCTGTTAGTGCATAATTGGACTGTCTTTTAATACAAGCAGAGGCACTTGTTTCTGAGTATAAACCCTGCACCTCAACAGGTCAGGGAGATAGTAAAAACCTGTTGTTTGGCTTTGTCTTGGGAAAGAATGGAGTCACTAATCTACTTGATCTCTGGGAGTCAGATAAAGAAGAAAGTGAACGATGCATACATTTCAAAGATGGAAGGCACTTGTAAAAGCAATTTCTTTGGAGGGAAAAAGTAGAGCAAAGGCTGTTGGAAACCTTTTAATTAGTACTAATTACCTCAGCAGAAAACGTTGGAGGCTTGAAAGGATTTGTGTCAGCAAGTGAAAGATCAAAGATTGCGGCGCTCGCATTTTAATCTGTTGGCTATAAAAACGAGTAAGGGGGTGGTAATGGGGCCCATGAGAATGACAACCCAGGTGGTGGAGGCCTTAATCCCTTCTTTACTGCTAGTGCCTGAGGCCTAGTTCCAATTACATAATAAGATGATTTAATTTTTGCTTTAATTTTAACAAAAATTAAGTTTATTTTAGCCTTCAGTAAGGATGAGACAAGGTTTCCAGACAAAATCCTGTCAATTTATTTCTTTTAATGTTTTAAGTCCAAGCCTTTATTTAGCCATTTTTTTCCCAAGTGGCTGAAGTTGCTCTATAGAAGGCCATGGGGCAGCAAAGGTGCTTTGATGTGGTCTCTGGAAACGGGGAGGGGCTGGCAGTGGTTGACTGGTGGCCACTGTGGCAGGGCTTGGAAATCCGGTAACACCATGAGTGAGCCTCCTTTCTTTGATTTGTTTATTTGTTTGAGTTTTTTTGCATTGTTCTTTTTAAACAAACTGCCTAATTGCATCAGCAAGGAATAATTCATAGGCATGCTTGCTGTTGATAATTCACTTTTCTGTTTTCTTCCAAAATGTTCCTCGTGAGTTCATGTGATCATGTAAATTACATCTTTATTTTTGTGGCTTGAGCAGTTTACGTGCCCCTCAGAAATCTAGTTGTCATCAGATTCCTCCACGGATAAAAGAGTGAGCATATGTCTTATGCTGAAGGTGGACTGATGGCTAGAATGTAGAGTTCAAATGGATGAATATATGTCTAGGAATCTCCAGCACTTCCCCACAGCCAGGCCAAACTCTTGCATCGAGGAGGAGGTAGATGCATCTTCAAGTAGCATTGAGTTTACAATTCAGCTCATGCAATGGAGTGTTCTCTATGCTCAGTATTAGATTTGTACAAAAGGTTATATTATTTACATTCTGAGGAGTCCAGCATAGTAAGTTGAAGTCACTTGTGTTTTTATTTTTTACAGGTGATTGGACTAAAAATCTGGAGGCAGTGGCAGCACAGGCCTCTAGTCTGGGTTCCACCTTTACACTTCTTATACAACATTTATTCAGCAGCTAAAGTTTGAAATCAACTTTGAATTACATATGTTATTGACTTTTATAATCAGTTTGGATATTTGAAATATGTTAAATGTGTATGTGATAGATAATAATAGCACATCCTCAGCTACTAGTTTATTCTGCTTGTAATTTATTCTTCAGCCTCAGGTTCCTAGTGTTTGGGTTTATTCTGACATTATGGAAAACAGTGTTGATTTTTAAATAACATTGTCTTGAATGTAGTCTTTTGGTCACTCAGCAGGCTTTGTATGCATTGCCATGACAGTAAAACATGGAAAAAACACAGATATTGAAGATCAGTGTTGTCTTCCTTTTGCCTGCCTTTTCCTAATCTCTGGAATATCTGTTGTCTTTAAGCATGCTGTAGGGAAGCTGGTATTGAATCTCTTTTGTGGACATGGAAAAACAGCTGATACCTGAGCTTGTTTCCTGGGCAGTGTAGGGGAGTAACACCAGCTTGGTTTTTGGGTGGCTCTTTCCTGTCAGAGTGCTCTGTCATGGGCCATGGTGAGTGACTGTCCCTGTGGAGCTGCACGGAAGGACTGAAGGTCCTACAGGGTTATCTGTTGCTTCAGGAAATGTTAGAGTTTTCCCTTTACTCTAGCATGATCCTAGGACTTTTTGTATTGCTGTCTGGTGTGAAGAGCATTTTTGAATATGTGCAGACACAGTGACCAACTCAGAGTGTATTGATATGATCTATGTTTTCTTAATTGTTGGTTATCTTTTTCCTCATCCCTAGCCTATCAAAGCCACAGTTTTGTGTCTTTTGAAGGCGGGATTTATGCTGGACTGTACTTTCCCAGTCAGATTTTAGACAATTTTATTAATTTTAGGCATTGAAGAAGGGACCCCTCCCTCCCCCCGCAAAAAAAAAAATCCCACTATAGATTCTCTACTCCATCCTCTTGGGCTATAATATTGTTATCTGCTACCTTTCCTTGCCAGTTTTTTGTATGGTTCAATTTGAAATACACTTGCTACATAGAAATGGAGGACACTGACAGGTGGACACTCTCCAGAATTTCTTGTGATGTGCATCTTTTTTTTTTTTTTTTTAATTATATATCAATTGGAAAAAAAGTATTTGTTATGTACCATGTCTGCTTCTAGGAAATTTTATTTGCTTACATTTCACAGTGTGATAATCTTTGTACTTTCAGAGGCTGAGTTCTAGGATCTTGTTTTGACCAAACACTTTTTACTATTAAACTCTGTAGGCTTCCATTGCTGAAGTAATGAGTTACTGTTAGTCATTAATTTGCATAATATGAGCAATGGGAAAAATAACCAATTAAAACCCAAAATGAATTAAACTAACTTTCTTTGGTTTTGACCATACATTTATTGTTAACTTATGTGAACACTTAATTATGTAAAGAATTTTAATGCATGTTGCAAGAGTTTAATTGAAATGCAACCCCCCCCAGTTTGACTAAATAGATTTATTGAACAAGTTATATTAAAGCATTATTAAAAATCAAAAAGATATAAACATATGCTTATCTTTGAATTTGAACTCACATATATAAATCTTTGCAGGATTACCATAAGGCCCAGTAACACAAACAAGTTGTACAAACAATTAGTCCTGAGCAGTTATGCAACAGTGTTTGACTGAGTGCAGCGTGTGGTAACGATTCCCAAAAGTCATGGGGTGTTTCCTTGCTTTCTGCTTTCTGCAAGCGTGATTTATGAGTTTACAAGTTCCTTCCTAAACTCCGTAATTGCCCTGACAGTTCCCCAGATGGACTATATCCAAGCTGGTATAAAACAGTACTCACTGCAGCTGGGCCTTCTGTTTCAGCTTGAGGTGGGTACAGGACAACTTGGGGTTTTTTTGCCTTTATTTAGATTTTTTGCATCTCTAGAAACACTGTACAATGGTAATTAGTACTACCTTTCCCTTGAGCACCAGATATGCCTGAAAGCAAAACAAAATCCTATTTAGTAAGACTTAACTGAAAACTTTTAGTTTTAGGAATGGAAACAAGGACAGATACGAAACTCGGGCTTTGCCTATACTTAGCAGGCCATTGCTTAATCCATCCAGCATTCCACTTGCTTAATCCATCTTCTCTAGGATTGCTGGAATGGATTCCAGCAGGTACCGATTTGGGTCCAGGTGTCTCAGCATTGCATCTTCTCAGTTCTGCCATTGGTTCTGATTCACTGCTGCCAGAACCTTGGTGATCATATTTGGAAGCTGTTGGTGATTCTCTGTTTTGTATCAAATGTGTGGATTCTCTTTGCCCTGAACACAAATATTTCTTCTTTCTCCCTGGGAGTGTCAAACTGGCCAGTTACATCCTACTCCAGCTGGACTTGTCCTCCTGTATGGGATTCATACCTTCCTGCTAAATATTATGCAAGACATACATACATTTCACGAATGATCTCTGGTATGCTGCTAGGTTTCTAGAAAGAGATGAAACAGGATATAATGTCAACAGTGATGACAGACCCAGTAACACAGTTATTTTGTTTAAACAAGCCCATGAAAAAGTGCTTCCCCTCTTAGAGCTTTTCTGGTCTTGCAAGCTTCCACTTGCATAATGTACAATTCACTGGAGATTGCACAGACTATGTAAAAGAAAAATCTGTCTCTTGCTTGTGTTTACTTGCATTTTAGAGTAAAGCGCATCCATATATAAGATGTGCTGCTTAGCAGTTAGATAGTCTCTTTGAAAGGATTCTAGTTACTCTTATTTGGCTCAGTCGTGCATAGGTCTTTTATGCTTTTATCCTAAATTTCAATAGATCTAATAATCTGTTTACTAGCTTTTGGGGCTTAAATTCTAGTTATGATAAGGAAATCTGTTACAAATAATAGTTTGAGTGCAAAAAGAAACATCGAAGAGTAAATAAGAAAATTTGCCTTACTCTTGGAGGTCATTAAAAGATTTTTAAATATACACCAAAAGTTAAATTACCTGAATTGTTGTTAAGGCACTGAAGTGATCTGATCATTTTAAGGCACTAATGCCCCAGCCTTGTGTTTTAAGGTCTATAAGAACTGTTGTTTGCTCAATACATTTAAAAATAAGTGTTCTATTTTCAAAACTATATGTGCAGCTTTCTGATTTAAGACACGTGTGCTAACATAAGGCTTAAACCTGCAGTGCTTGAACAGTCACCTTGTTGCTCTCCTTGGACATCTCTGGAATGATATTTTACCAGAAACCACCTTTTTTTTTTTTTAAAGTGTACCATGAACTTAGTATGTAACAAATACTTTGGGCTTTAAGCATGCTGATGAGCAGAATGTTTAGAAACAGGATATTAAAGGTTTTGCTGTGATTAAACTACATATTGAAGGACAACCTAGATCCTGGCTCTGGAAATATAAGGGTGTAAAATATTCTTGAACAAAATGTTAAAGTATATAACAAATTCGTAAGCTTGTGTGAACACTTCTATTTGTGTAATTGACAAACTCATTTCAATAATCAGAAGCTGTGTGATTTTGGAAGCTTGCCAACAGTGCCTTACATGTTGATTCAGTTACTCAGATTGTTTGAGAAAGTGTGCAGTTTAAGCAGATCTTACAAAATAGCATTAATGCAATGAATTTCACTGCAGTGCTTTCAGTACCTTCAGTACTTTATTAAATCTATTTAAATATACATCAAAATATTTCAGAAATATCAAGCTGAGGACACCATTGAGTGTTTAGAAAGAGATGAATGCAGTGGCTGTTAAGTTTTAATTGTTTCAAACCTCTTGCTACCACAGCAATAACGATAAAAACTTTTTAGAGGAGTATTCTCTATAATGCCTTATGTTCAAGGAATATTCTTAGTAAGCAAATCCAGGTAAGCAGGAACATACATTTTCTGCTTTTCCTTCATTTTAATATGGAAGTCATACACTTCTAATAATATTTGTGTTGTCTGCCGTTAACAGCATTTAGAAGCCTTTCTTAATATTATTGAAAGTTGAAATATCTTTTAGTCATCTCCTTCCCCCTACTCAACAAATTTCATTAGAAAATTAAAAATTTGAAATGAATCTACTCTATCTTATTTTGCTGTGCTGTTATAAAGTATTCTGATGAGCCTGGATAAGCTGATGTGGCCTTTAGGGAGACACACATCAAATATAGGCAGACAGCTCCTGTGTCTGGTAACAAAGACTGAGGAGGTCAAAACTATCCCAACAGGCCTGAGCAGGTCAGTCAGAGGCAAATGGAAATAAAATTTGGTGGGGAGGGGAGTAAGGGGCCTGGGTCAAGTCCTGTTCAAAAAGTCAGCTTTGTCAAAAGCTTCAGTCACATTCTTACCTACAGGCAACCTCTGCTGATCCCAACTCATTAATCGAACTGGAGAGCCGTCTTGACCCTGGCTCCTTCCCTTTGAAGTGTGGTGTCCTCTGCAGCATGAGGAAATAATTTGCTGCCTGATTCAATGAGCCATCAGTAGAGCCAGCAGACCTAATGACATGTGAGAATATTAACCTCCTACCACGAAGAGCTGTGAATCTTGAGAGGCAGTCTATAATTCACCCAGCACTCCTGAGCCTTCCCTTTCTGTCTTATTCTTGCACTCACTTTCTCATTCACAGGGAGAGAGAGAGAGGAGAGACCCTTTTGTCGTAAAACTTTATTTCCTTCAGTAGTGGGAGCCTTACTGAGCTGCTTGATAATGAGTTACTTTCCTTTTGCAGTTGGATAGAATTTATACTGAAAACTAGACATCCGTCTTGCATATAATAATTTCTGTTTAAAATATGACACAGACTATATAACTGACATCCGGGGGGGTGGTAATCTGAATACTTACTGAAGTAGACTGTTTTCTTATTTATTTTTCATCATCAAAGGAAAAAAGTAAAAGCAAGAAAACTAACATGCATAACAATTATGTTATTCTGTATAGTATGTTTTCTGGCTTCCCTCAGTCAAGAGGATCTTCTGCAATCCCCTTTCTTTTTTCTTTTTTTCTACCTAAAGGGAAAAACAGTTCTGCCTGGCCAAGTACTATGTGTTATATGTACACACCAAGGGTGTGTTCCTGCCCTTTGATTCTTAACAAAGAAATAGATTGTGGGTCTAATCCCGCTTCTTTTGAAGTCAGAGTTGGGTTTTTTTTCCTCTTGTCTTCTTTGGCATTTTCAGTCACAGATTCAGCTATCAATGTCTGGTAAGCTTCAGAAAGTGAGCCACTGTTACTCATGTGGCTAAATAATGAGAAAGGAAAAGCAAAAATGGCCCTGTGTGTATATGCTAGTCACTATGGAAGTGGTGGTGATTACCAGACTTTACACTCTTATATACCCATATACAGTAAAGTACCCGAAGAGTTTTGTTTCGTTTTTAATATGTTTTCATAGCGTTCACAAAGGTCAGAAGTTAGACATTATGGGTACAGATGGGGAACAGTGTCTGACATAGCAGGTCCTAAACCAAAAGGTCTACAGTAGCAACTTAGTCTTCTCTGTGCTAGAAAGGTTTTGTGTGGAGGTTTGTTGTTGGTTTTTTTTGGTTTTGTTTATTTTTTTGCTATAAATGTACTTGCAGTTTTCTCATATTTGATGGAAACATAGCTTGCAAAAGCAAATGAAATTGCACTAGGTGTGAACACTTCTTATGGTAAAAGATGTTTCTCCACGGGGAATGAAAGTTAGTGAGGTAGTTGCGCAGCCAAAGCCTTTCTGTTGGGAATTGAGCCTGAATAGTGTTGGGTTACAGTGAGAGAGTCATTTTGATTCTGAGAAGTTGTTGGTAAAACTGTTGGTGTGTTGTGTGGATCTGGGTACAGAGTAGAATACCATGCAGAAGGGGATAAAGGAGGTTAGGGGGAAGAAGGGCAGGTAGCAGAAGGAAATAATAAATAAATGGCAGTTATACGCTGTCTAACAAGTACTACGGCCACTGTATGTGGTATGTGCATATGTAGATCCCTGTGATTTTAACTTGTTCTAAAGATATTTTTCACTGCTAACATGCTTGAGCAGTCTATTAGTCGTTCTCACCTCTTATAGCTGGTCACAAAGGCCAGTCCCTTTGCCTCTCTCTGCTTCATCTTTTTTATTAAGTTTATTAAAACTAGTCAGATTATACTTTCTTATGGCACAGGCTGTGCTTGGTCCATTCATTATGGTTTCTTATCTTGGCAGGCAATCTGAATTGAACGGCAGCTAGTCCATTATGCACATATGAAGCCCATCACTCCTCCAGCAATGGCCAATTCATCAAACATTTATCTTTTGCCCTCTGAGCAGTGCGTCAATTTGCTTGTCAATCCTCAGCCTTGGTTGTTGTAGAAGATGGGAGAAAAATTACTTTTCTTTTCCCCCTTCTCACTGAACTCTAGTAGGCGAAATGGGCTTTACTCTGCTCACTCTACAGGCTTTTTACTCCCCCCTTTCTCTGTGCAAAAAGGGGAGGGGTCAGGTTACTATCTGAATTGCAGTGACAGATTGATCCAAGATACAGTAAAGCTTTCATTATGGCACTGCCTTTGCACTTGAATTTGCTCATATTTCCATTATAATACTGGTTTTTTAGAGAGTTTATAAATGTGTTCTCAGTGTGGCACATGAAGCTGAGAGGAGCTTGTAAGAATAAATACATTATAGGGTTTTAGGGCTTTTTTTTTTTTTTTAACATGTAGGTTTATATTTTGCAAACCCTGGCTTGTTCTTTTGCTATTTCTAATAGTTAATACTTCCTTGAATTCTTTCAAGTTCAGGAAATGGCAGTGTTAGCGTGTTATTTTTTTTTTAATGCTGTTTGTTTTATTGGGGTTGAATTCCATGTTAAGATTGGGGAAAAAGACAAGTGAGAGCAAGAGACATATCCAAGTTTTTCCTCTTAACTTGTCTAACCTTCTTATACTTCATTGAATAATTTCAAGGAATTTTAGGAGAAGGATGCTTAAGTCTGTACTTAGGAATATTATTGAAATGGTGCCTCCATTGAACTGCAGGGACTTCCTAGTGGTGTTTTTTCCAGAATGCCCTGTGTTAAAATATGAATTCATGCAGTCACTTGCTCTCTGCTTGGTAATTTTTAGCTGTGTTTTGAAAAACTCTATTTTGTTATGTGATACTTGTTCTATCATTAGATGACTAAGAGCTCATTTTCTGATCCATTTTGTATTATTTAAAAAAAAAAAGTATATGACTTAGGTGAAAATTGTGTCGCCACAGGCTCTAGTGTTACACTGATTGTCATTTTATTTAAATTTCCACAAAACTGTAATCGTAATATCATATAAAATCTTGACATGTTTAATCCCAAAGATGTAATATAAAAACTTAAGCAAAAAGAAGCCTAACATGAAAGATATAGCTTCAGCTGTATTAATGGGATATCCTCTTGAGTAGAGCTGTATTAAGTACACATAGTGAAATCTGAGACTTTAAGAGGTTCATTAGAAGAGAATTGAACCCCACCCCAGTTTGTCTGGTTGCTTCATGGTAGAGTCAGGCCAGGAATTCTTTTTTTTTTTTTTCTTTTTTACTATAGTTTTGGTAGGAGAGAATGGTGGTTAAACAACTGAAACGTTGGTTCTAATATGTTTTTTGTGAGATACGGAAAACTGTAATTGGGTTTTGTGGTTTATTTCACCAGGTAAATAATCCACCCTATGGAGCACAGCTGTAAGAGTTTATTTTTCCTTAATGTTGCTGTTTCTTCTAATGTCATTGCAAGACTTTTGACAAATAGGCTATGTTCATCTCTCCCAAATGTATGTACTTCGCTGCGCCTCACCCAAAGGTCTGATTCACCTTCTGGACGTGCCCATTTTTGTCACTGGCTGAAAGGAGTAATGAGTAGTTGGGCTTCTACAGATGGCTGAGATAAATATATATTATCATGTTTCAGCTAATTCCATCATTTGAGGAGCTGCTGCTTAATAGAGAAATATCCCTCAAGAAATTCTGTATTCTGAAATTCTCTAAAACAGAAGCCTCTACTTTTGTTTGTGTTTTCGTTGAGGTTTGGGGATGGGTGGTGGAGTGTAGGGATTGAGTAGTTTAGTTTCGGCTTTGTTTGCCTTTTTTTGTTTTTCCCCAAGGCAATAGTTTTGGATGTGTAAGACTCCGAACAGGACTATAAAAATCAGATGAAAATTCTGGGTTTTCATGAATCCCCACCATTTTACTTTGCTTACATAGCTCTAGTTAATATTGTTGTGCAAGATGTTTTCATCCCAATCTTTTTTAGTAATAGGGTGTCCCATGTTGTATTGTATGCTTTCAGTGTACAAGAAAAGAGGAAAAAACAAGGGATGGGTATTAATTTTATTGTATATCTGAAAGATAGGTATCACCTTTATATGAAAAGAGTCAGAAACTAATTGTAGATCCAGTTCTTAACACAGGTTTAATTTTTTCTTATGGAGTTCTAATGGATTCTGCTAATTTCATTTCTTTCCATTTTCTCTTTTGCTGAACATATTACTAGGCTTGCCATAAGTTTTATTCAATGAGCTGCTTCCAGATATTTTCTGTCTATCAACAGAAAACTGGAAACAGATTGACTGGAAGTGATGCAAAATGTTATCTATAGATAGCCTGCAAAATGCTACAATTCCCTTTGATGTTAGACAAAACAGAGCATTTCATGTTTTGGAAACATTGGTAAGCTTGTTCTACATTGAACAGAAATTCATGATTCCTGTTTTATGACTTATCTGATCTAACTTGGAGCCTGACTCATACAAGTGGAAGGTTCTTTACTTTCCTTGGGGTGCCTTTTTTTTTTTTTTTTTTGTTTGGTTCAGTTTCAATCCAAAAGTCATGTCAGAACTGTCCATTGCATACTTCATTCTGTTTTCCTTTTGGATGTATTATCATGCAGAAAAAAAATGGTTATAAGAACTGAGTAGAACTGCAGAAAAGATAAGCTGTTAAGCTTAAATAGTGAAGAGGTCATTTTTTTGATGCTTCACTTGTAGTTTATTTCCCATTACTATCTCTGTGTTCAGGAAATACATGAACCTTGGATTGGCAGTGTTCTTGTGATTATGATAGTGGGAGTGGTGTGTTTTCTGGAATTTCAACTCAATTCTAGCCACTCTGTTTTCTTTAAAATGGGTTATTTTTCTGTACTTACAGGTGAAAAGTGTAGTTAGAGCAGATTCCCTCAAGCAGGTTTGAGAGTAGAATTCTGACAATGACCTCAGCCCAAGGGAGTTTGCACAGAAGATTCACTGAACCTCTTCCACCATCAGAATAGAATTGGAAAATGGCTTGGGTTTTCCCCCTTGTTTGTATGCTATATTTCAGTTTAAATGGAATTTAAAATAGAACGAGTAAAGCGAGTAAACCTGAAATGATGTTTTGCATTCTCAGGGAATTATGCAAAATGTAATCATAAAGATGTGTCTGTCTTATGTTTTCATATATATAGCATTTATTTATTGCTCTTTGTTTTGTTTTGGTGAGGTTAAGTCAAAGGACTGTAAGGAGCTCTGGGTTTTATTTCTTGTCTCTTAGAAATTTGCTGGAGGTCACCTTTCGTTAGTCACTTAACCTCTCTCTGCTTTACTACAAAATGGAATTTTAAGCTCAGCAGGTTTTTGAAGAGTAATTCATTAATGTTTAAAAAAATGCTTTGTGCTCCTTGGCTGGCAGGTGCTGGCGAAATAGAAATTACATTTCTGTTCTTTAAATACTAAAATTATCTAGTACTAAGGTTCTCATGTTGATTCTGATCTCCTGTAATCTGATAAATCATAAAAGGCAGGAAAAAACGGTATTTTAAGAAGCTCTTGTTTTGTAACATCTCTGTCTTTAACTTCTGGTAATGGCTATCTCTTGTTAACAGAGTGCAAATCAATTTCAAGGCTAAAGCCAAACTCTCTCATTTACGTATTGTTAACTGCTCTCTTTTCCTGTTAAACAGGAGGAAAAACTCATTAGATATGAGGCAGCTGTCTTATTAATGGAGGGGTGGGGTAAAATGTGAGGAACACTTCAGCATGTACTTCTGAACAGCTTGTTCTTCGGACAACTGCAGAGTACCAAGGCTTGTCCATTACTTCACAGGCTTCTACTTTTCCATTTATGAAATCTTGTGTTTTCATTGGCAAATATTACTGAAATGAAGAGCTCCTCTTTACTTTCATTGTAACCAAATCCCTGTCAGGCCAGAGGGATTGTATGAAATAATGTAGTTGATAATTGCCATGCATACACAGAGGGGAAAAAAAAATCTTTGCTATGACATTCCTTTATGATTAAAACTTTGTTACAAACCATGAATGAATTATAGAAAAGAAAGCTGGAAGAAATCATACTGATTAGCTGAAGGACTTGGATAAAATGACATTTCTGAGACCTTTGAATTCTAAAGGATTATTTACTGTCTGCTTACAGAACATCTTAAGTCGTTTTGCAGAAGGGAGTCAGTTTCCTGTTTAGAGCAGTGTTTTTGTAAGCTAATGAGGGCAAAGTGTGAGCCATAGGCAATGATGCTGTGATATTAGCTGTGACAGGGAGCTTGATCATAATTATCTTAACGAGGATAGGGTTAATTACAGTGGAAACTTAAAGTTTTTTCTGTTTGAATGAGACGGCGCTGAATGCGTTGTGATGTTTTGTCGGTTTGATGTGACTTTGGAAATTGCAATGGAAATCTCTTGGCAGCACTTGCTCTCCTCTGGGAGCAGAGTGTGAGCCCTGCAATGAGGTAACTGAGATGGTACCTGTGGGTGAGATAATGGGCAGCTTTCATGTCATTAGAGCAGGGAAAAGCAACCTGCAATACCCCTTAGTGATGTTTATTAGCCTTTTGAAACCAGGGAAAACAACCACTTGTCACTGCCCCTTCAGTGCTGGTTGTATAGTGGTGGTAAGATTGTGTGTTTGTTTTAATATATCAATACGGGGAGACATTTTTTCTGCTGTGAAATATGAGAAAACAGTGTAGATTTAATTTTAGACAGGTTCTCTTTCTTGGGGGATTTCCCTCTTTTTCTACTTGTCTCTTAGGGTGTTTGTCTGCTTCTTGCTGTGCTGTTTATATATACATGCTCCTCTTTTGTCATGGGCACGTATGGAAGTACTTGGTGTACATTAATATTAATATCTCACAAAAAAAATAAAAGTATTTTGTGCTGATTCTGTCTCAGCTTCTCAAAAATGCTTTCTATATACTAATTCACAGTTGCAATCCTTTCTGACCCCATATCTGCACATGGGAAATTGAGGTGCACGGAAGTTATGGGACTTACTGAAGTTTGTACCATAAAACCTATTGTGTGACGTGTACTTAAAATTTTAAAATTGTGGATTAGAACTGCTGGGCAATATTTCCTTATATATTATGATGGCATAGATTCTTGCCTTGGCTTTAGTAGCTAGTAATGCTGCATGATAGCAAGCACATTGTTTTTTCTTTTTTTTTTTTTTTAACTGTTACCAATTTTTTTTTTTTTTTGGTACTGGGTTTTTCTTCTGTTTAAGATGAAGAAATAAGAATTATGCGGATAGCAAAATAACATATGGATGTAAATGTATGTTTAATGTCTACATCCTCTCTCTGTACTGTGGCAACCACTCCAATCTCCCTGGACTCTGAATTTAGGTGATTAAATCACCAAGTGCACACTGCTCTGATGACATGAAAACAACAATTAATAAGCAACCCCCTGTGTAACATGGCTCCTTTTTAACTGAGCAGCTAATAACATTACATGGCAAAAATTTTCAAAACCAGACAGGTGTAAGGAGATTTGCGCACAATATTCTCTGCATATCTATGAAACTAGTACCCTTGTGTTCAGCTCAGGATTGTGAAAGAAAGGCTGTTTCAACTCCCTCTAGTGTTTCAAGGGCTTTTGTCCCACTTCATGGCTTGTCATTTTGTTTTATGCCTCCCCTGCAGCAGTTTTGGATGTGTGCTTTCTTCTCCATGCCAGTTGCCAACCATTTGCTGATTCTCATGATAAGAGTATTATATTTGCATAACATAACTCAGGAACAATGTGTATTTTGATGCTGACACTGTCCAGAGCCCAAGCGATGTTTTTTCACAAAGGACGCATTAACATCCCATAAGGCTCTGTGGTGTTGACAAGGAGGTGGCCTTCTCTGAACTCCTTTGGCAAGTCACAGTCTTACACTGAAATGTGAGGTTTGGAAATAATCCACTATTTATATAATAAAGAGTATTTAAGGGGAATTTGCTAAGCTAGGTTTGTCAAATAAACTGAAATGAAAACTCATAACAGCTTGATAAACTCACTGCTACTTCCTCTGTGTTATTTTGCCTTTTAAAGGTACTTGGGGGAAAACACTGTCTGAAATGTTTGCTGATCTCTCTTCTGATCTTGACTTTGGCAAAACCAAGTCTGTTGCGACCCTTTGCTGAAATAGTTTAATGCAGCATGCCAGCACAGCTCTTAGTGGTGTACAGTTTATGTAGGCTGAATCGTGTTTTTCTGAAACAGCTTGTTGAAGGCAAGTGCAAAAGATGTGACTATTACTGTGGTAGTTGTTTCAGTATGTTTATAATAGGGGCTTTTGCTTTTTCAGCTTCAGAAATTGTAACAATATCGATATGCCATACAGTGTAGGCATGGCAAATTCTCTTCAGGTCTGGCTGCCCAGCATCAAAATGGCATTAGTAATAGTTGTACTTCCCTTTCAGAAGGCCAGGTCAACAGACTCTGAGTACTTTGGAGTCCGTGCACTGAAGTATACTGTTTCAGTGTTGTGCAAATGTTACTTGAATATTCATAGTTTAGTGTACAGTACCCAGTGTAAAGGTCACAGGCTTGATTTCTTTTGGTTGTTTGAACCTTCTAACTGTGATTTATAAGTGGTCAGTAAGTTGTATCCACAAAAGCGGCACATTGTTGTTGGATGGCAGAAACCCATAACTTTGTACTAGTATTTGTGTTTTCCTCCAGTAGTAGTGCGTGTAGAACTCTCTAACAGGGACCTCGGCTGTATTTTGGTCTTTGCCAAAAGCTGGGGGGAGGGTGAGGAAATCCTCTTAGTATAAATGTCATTGGAAACTGAATAAATAGTATAGACTGCATCTCCCTTATTCATCACATTTTATAAAACAGTCAGGAGATACGGTGATGATCTTCCCACTGGTAGGCATAGTAGATCAGCTGTCAAGTCATGCAATCTCAGCATATCTTTAGGTGTCTGGTAGGTGAATGAGCTGTGAATGCGTGTCTGTGCGTATGCTCCGTATACCATGTGTCTTAGTTGATTAATGTGTGGGTTTTTTTCCGGTTGGAATGTGCAAGCATTAGGAATCAAGTTTGGAACAGATACCTTAACAAGGTACCAAAGTGTTCCTTTTAGATTTTTTCCCTGTACCTTTTTGTCAGAGAAATGAATACCTCTAGAATCTTGTTTATTTACAAGCCATCATCTGCACTTCCATGTTGTGAAATGCTTCTTTTTAAATCTGCTCTCTGCAGTTTGACCTGTGGCTTGATAGTGGGACAGTAAGTTCCAAAAAGAAAGCAAATGCCTTTTCTGTCTGGAGTAATTCTGCATTTTATTTTGCAGAGAACATTTTATTTTGTTTGCAGGAACTCAAGAAGCAAATTAAGTGGTTAATAAAAAGAAAAAAAAAAATCCCTTCTCCATTTCCTATTATTGCATGTAAGGTAACTGCTAAGAAATGATACTTGAAGTTGTATTTATTATTGTTAGCGGGGTATGATATTTCTTGGCAGAAATGATGGATGACAACTTAAATTTGTGTCCAGGGAATGAAGGTGAACTGTGACAGAGTTATTTATCTTGGGAATGGAGGTTAGGGTCAGGCGAGGCTGGGTGCCTGAAGGCACAAGACATTGACAAATTCATCCTGCAGGCCCCATATCTGAAGCCTTTTGTTTTGGATCCTGGCTACTCACTAAGTGACCCCCATCCTTCATCCTGCCAGCATGTGAAGGATGTGTTGCAGTGCCAGCACTCCCCTTGCCACTAATGCTTGTCATTCACTCTTCTGACAGGCCCAAACCAAAACTATTCCCACTCCTGAAAGGGAAGGTTAAAATATTTATTTCAGCTCATAATGGCCTCCCTGATTTAGTGGAGTATCATTTTTCCTGTTGCCTTTGTCGTTTGCAGGTCACTAGAAGGACTGAAAACATTCAGTTACTTGGAAGAGCTGATCTTGGACAACAATCTACTTGGAAATGACCTTCTGTTACCCAGGTTACCCCACCTCCATACCTTAACACTCAACAAGAACCAAATATCCTTTCAAAGAAATACCTGCAAAATGTCAAATGAGTTTTATGTGTCAGCCAAATTAAAGTATGTGAAATATAGTTCATGTGCAGACAAAGCATTCTCTTGTTTGACACCTGGAATACTTCATAGTAATTTATTATAGGTCATTCATAAATGAAATGCACCATTATATCTTCCTGTTGCTCCATTTTAGTGAGAGATCTAAGTTATGGCTCTGAAGAAATCCTTCTAATAGATAAAAGAGAGAAAGAAAATAATGTCAGTGCTACCAGTGTGCAGCAGTCCCTGTGTTCACTTGGGGTTCTGTTGCAGGCTGACCTCTAGTGGAACAGAGAGTGCAGTGAAGCCCTATTCAGTTTCTATACTTTAAATAGCTCTTAAAACATTAAAATAAATTAAAATAGGAACGTATTACCTTTCTTTATTTTAGCAAAGTCGGTAATATGCACAATTTGGTAGCTGCTGTGCAACTGCAGCTGTAAAAGCAAGTCACTGTATTCTAGGTGTTCCAACTCTCTATGAATTTGTATAAAATGCTGTCCAAATCAAGGTCTTAATACACTGAAGTGTTTAGATGGATGGTTAAGTCCATTCATAACCAATCAGTCACATCTCCATATGTCTGAAGTTAGTGCCTGCTAAGTTTATTTGGAATAAAGATTTCAGCATTTGCCCAAGTACTCTGCTGAATTGGAGCCCCTGTAAGTCTGTAGGCTTATAGATAATGGTCTGTAAAAACTAATTATCTGCAAGGGCTGAGCATGGACTTGATTATTAAATAATTTTCTCATACTTTGACCCTTCTGGAGATTTGAAGATGTTTAATACATGGTTTTACAAAAGTGAAGGGTGATCAAATTGTGGCCAAAAGGCCAAGTGAGGCCTGCAGAGTCTTAGAGCACAGACCATGAAAGCCCTCTCCTTGTGACTGCAGCAAGAGGACAAGGCTGCTCAACTGCAGGCTTTTATTACAGACAACGTAAACAGAGAGCAATTTACCTCCTACTAAAGCAAAATCCTCCTACTGAGGAGAATAAAAATAACTGCAGATTCTACGATTTCTGCACTTATTTTTGACTCCATAAATAAATAAAAACCAGCAGAGTAACTTTTATTCTTGGGGCCTTGGAAATTTGCCAAGACTGTCTCTTGAGCAGTAACAATCGTTACTGTACTAGGTATTTGGCTAGATTTCTGGTTAATGTCAGGATTCTGTAGGTTGGATTTGAGTAACTGTTTTTATTGTTTGCTGCCGCAGTCAAATCTGAACAGGGCATGCTTTGATGAAGAATGCACAATAACAGTTTTGCTGATGCTATGAGTGTGTGGTATGTCTGGTGCAGCCTATTTCCTTCTACAAAGCATGAAATATGAATTTGGCCATAAGACACAAAAATTTGTGAATATGTATGTCCTTTGGAGGGGTGTTAAGGAGGAGCTTTGCACTTGCCAAAAGATGTATTGAATAAGAACTCAGTGAACAAAATCAGAGGAAAAAAATTATCCTGTCAGTAGTATTCTTTAAAGAGTTTCTTCTGGTTTCACAGTCATACTTAAAAAACTGTTGTCAAGTGAGTATGCTCTCAAAGTCAATGATAACATGATTTGAAGGATTTGATCTATCCTGGGATTTTTTAAATTTGATCTTAAAACTATGAAGTTAGAGCTTTGAGAGTATGGAGCTACTCAGGTTATAGAAATAATGTACAAGTTTCATAGTGTGCTGCCAATAATATAATAGAGGAGTTGTAAAGCACCCAACGTATACAAACTGCCCAGAGAAGAAAAAATAACTGCTGTACATCATTAATGTTTTGAGCCCTAGGGAGTAGTGATTTCTTGTAGGGAAGATACAAGAGTCTTCAGAAGAGCAGAGACCTTCCAGATTCTTCTTTTCAATGTGGATACCACGTATGAAAAAGGTCTACTTTGAACTTGTATAAATTTTTTTTAAATGAATTATTTCTCTATAGAATTATTATTTGAAAAAGATTTCATATTAAAATATACTTTTAATATAATAATGAAACACAGTACAGGAAAGGTTGTTTAGTATATGCTAGTAGCACTAAAGATAGGACACAAGTGAGCAAAGAGTACTTATCTGAAACAAAACTTCACTTGGTGGAATATTTCCATGTATACATAAATGTGGAGAGAGAGAGATGAAAACAACATACATACATATGGAGAGAGAGAGATGAAAACAAACAAAAAGCCAAACTGACCCCTGTGAAAACTGGAATAACATGTAAACTTTAAAACTCTCATGAGAGCTTTTCTGGTATCACTTAATACTACTCTTTGCTATTTCTCTCATTTTATTTTGGCTTCACTTTGATCCAGTTCCTGTTTTGCTAGTTCTGATATGAGATTTCTACTCCTTTTACATGGTTCACTGACTGTGTGGGGTTGTATGTATAAATAATATTTGGCCCCTCTTAACATAATATCTGAATATACTGTACAAAAGGGTAAATTAATCTCCAAATCAGGTAAATACTTAGAAGAATCATCTAGTATTTTTTTGTACAAATAGAGGTTGCGAATTTTAGTTAGGGTTAAGTCACAGCCATTTTTTTCTACTAGGGGTGGAAGAAGCAAATTTAAATATTACTATTTTAAAAACAGTTTCCTGTTGTTAAACCTCAACTTTTCTGTAATGTCTAATCTGTTAAAAATACTTTAAAATGAAGTCTACGTAGCTGAAGTTCATAAAGGATAGTTATCAACATTGTGCAGTATTGGATTATATGTCTCTAACATGCTTTTTTCATGTGTATAGTATGTTTGTTTCTACAAAAATCTGTTTTCCTTTGGGAAATATATCATCTTAGTTTCTTTGTCAGACACAACAGATGGTAGAAAGCAGTACAGACTAAGATGGATGGGTGGTAGGTAGGAAGTTGCTTTTGGAGGAGGACTCATGACTGCAATTACTTGTGCTTTAACAGAAAGCCTCATTTCTCCTTTTAAGGGTGTTCAGTAGATACTAAAAATCATTCAGGAAATGTGTAAATAGATTTATTCCTCTTTGTATTATAGCAGTGTGAGGTTTCATGGCTTTTCACTGTGCTGGTCATGGGTGGTGTTACAGTGGGACTACAGTGTGTAGACATTATGATTTCCTTTATATTTCAGTCTTTTTAGTATGTGATAACATAGTTTTATAGTATATGAACATCTGTAAAATTTCCATCTGAAAATGAGATGGTGTTCACTGCCCCACTTCAAAATAGACAAGTCTGATAACGAACCAGATCTGTGATTCCCTGAATTAAAAGCCGTATTTCTTTACATATTCCAGTGAGCTGCTCATCCATTTGACATACAATCTGTATACTTCTGGACAACTGATACCAAAGTTCATTTAGAGTAAAGGTGTTGAATGTAGATGTAAAATGCAGACATTGAATCCAGATGCAAATCTAGATCCAGATTTTGAATGGTTTAGAGAAAAACCAAAATGTATCATGCCATAGAGTGGGATGTCTGGAGCTGGGCAGAATGCCCATGATGGTATGTTCATTATTTAAGGCTAGAGGAGTTATCAGTGTAGTTCAAATCTAAGGATTATATGTTCTTGAGTCTTTGAAAACAGCATGGTTTGAGGTTTCCAATTGAAAAACATACCAGTAAGTACTTCTGGTATAATCTGTGTTCACAGAGGTCTCCTCATAATGCCTAACAGTTACGGGTTTGTTTAAGCCCCAAAATATAGTTGTAATTTATTTGGCCTTTGTGCTTGTTCCTATATTGTCCTGGGGTTCTTGAAGCCCTAGAATTCCCAGTCTGACAGGAAAATCATTATGTTAAGTGCTGAGGACTTGATGTTTAGACTGAGTGAACATGTAAAGGCATAAATTGTCTTCTGTTATGTACAGATCCCTATCTCCACTAAACAAAGATCTAAGCTGAAATAGTACAGTAGTCTTCTTGCAATTACCTCTGAGCTCTACATGCCACAATTACATATTTGGCTAAACCTGAGTGTGGCTTGTTAGAGAGCTACAGTTCCTCATGAGACAAAAATCTTTCTTCTAGAATAAGGTGTACCTGAAGTAAAAATTAAGTAAAAATTAATACCTAAAGCCAAACATCTATGGAAAGGGAGGTAATCTTCAGTCCAGGCAATTCCTTATCCTGTTCTTCAGCAGTGCTTGGGCCAGTTCAACTCCAGATGTCGGAACTTTTTTTAAAAAAAGGCAAGCTGCTGCTTTATTCTTGATTATCTTTGTGTTGCCTTGGGAACCTTGAGAAACATTTGGGCAGAATAGAGTTAAAAAAAAGCATAATCAAAAAACTAACTTTGAAAGAATGGACATATTGTTTCAGAATGGACCTCTCTAGAGAACCAGAAATGTATTTGATTACAGGAATAGAAACATTCCTCCTTTTCCTCTCATTTGTATACCTGACAAAATTGCAACCTGTAACCGTGGGATGTCTGAAACACTTCTAGAAGCACCAGCAACTCCAGCTACACGGAGAAAACTAATGCTTCTCCAGAATGCAGAATGACAATTTTTTTCCCCATGTATTCAGTATGCAGGAAGCTCTCCATGAGATGACTGGACTTAGTTAATTACTACCTGTGTTGCACCTTTTCTTTCTTGAGCAAAATGGTTTTAAAGTCAGTGAACAAGGTCTTATCTCAAGGCCCTATCTCCCTACCAGATAGGGTTCAGGCCAGAACGTGGCATACAAATGACACTGTGTGACATCCTATTGCACATAGAGAAGGGGAAGATGTATACTTGCATATTGCAAGCTATTTCTGTGGTTATCCAACCTTGAAGACCTAGCACATTCTAATGGAAAAGCGTTCAGGTGGCAAAGATCTTTTCACACTGCATTCAGTGGAGAATTGGTAACTTCTGCTTCAAGGCTGTTTGCCTGTGGAATAGCTTGTGATTGCTACATCATGTTTGTGATAAATTTAATTGAAGCAAATGTTTCAGATAGAAATAAATATAGGTACATTGCTCATTTAGGACTCTGGTAGAAGTCCAGCTGTTTTAATGTTAGGTTGATTGCAGCACCTGCATTACAGATGGTTAGTTGGCAGAAGACTTGAATGACAGTTTTTGGTCTTTCTTTGTGGTGGTCTGGAATTCTGTGTAATATTTCTGATATCCTCTGTGTGCATGTTTCAAAAATATTTTCAATGTAAAGGTGACTACACTTTACTTTGTTTGCTTCCAAGAACAAAGCTGTAATCACAGAATGTCATTAACACAAAAACCTCCTCTGCAGCTCTTTTGGGGATGTGAGATGGCTAAAACTGTGAAAAGACTAAGCACAAACTTTTTGAAAGAAAATGATGGAACAACTTGGAAAGCACTGAGAGCTGAGATCAAGGATGTTTACTTTTCTTATAAAGTCATTGTATTTGAGTGTATGAGTGTTAAAAAGAACTGCTGGCAGACAAAATGGTTACAGAAAGAAATTCCAGATTCTCTGGCATACTTCAAACTTTATGCAAAAAATAATTTAGGTGTGAGACGATAAATATATATAGGTTAGTTTGTTTGGACAGGTATATGTTAACATAGCATTTGTATAGAGCTGAATAGGAAAATTTCATTTAGAAACTTAGCAAAGGTTGTGTTTCTGCATAGATTTGACTAGCTGTTGTCTCTGAAGAACAACTATGAATATGGTTATACCAAGAATGCCGGCAAGAGAGGAAATAGAGGAGATGGGAATGACCAGCATCAGTCCTCAGTACTTAAAGAAGCTGGACTCTTACATTGCTCTCCAGAAAGGATTCATGCAGTGTCTGTGCCCTGGAAATATGCTGGAGGGACTAATGAAAGGGCACAGCTAAAGAGACTCTTGAGACTACAGAGCTCTGGAACAGTGGAAGAGGCATCATCCAGTAGTTCCTGTGTGAATCCACACAGTGTCTGAGTAGCATAGCAGAATGATGTTTTTACTATGCTGGCTGTCACAAGACACAGCTTAGCATCAAAATGGCTGTCCCTGCTTGCGAGGTTCTCCTAAAACTGTCTAAGTGAAGTGACATTATACTATCCACTCAGACTTTGTAACTTTGACCTTGCTCAAATGTAGTATTCCCTGGGGACAAGTTAACTTTGAATCACACTGATCCTTCTTTGGAAGTAGTCTTGAATACTGTGTAACTAATCTTTGAAGGGTTTGTAAGGGCCCACAGTCCTGACTAGCACTAGACTTTTAATCCAGGCTGTAGGGTTTTTTACAGCACAAACAAAATTGTTATGAGCTTTCATAGACAGTTAATTCTTAGCCAAAGAAGGGAGATGCATCATTTGCTTTGGGCATTTGCTTGTTCTTTTTGTCTTCTGGAGAACCTCAAAAACTATGGTTTTGGGTACCAGATAGTGAGTGAAAATAGAAAAGTTAGAACATACTTATTTGTAGAATATTTTAGGTTGAGTAAAACTTGCAAAAACTTATATTGCTGTGCAGTTTAACTGGACCCACCACAGACTATACTTTCAATTAATTCTGTAGCTAATGTCTCAGTGTTACTGGTAGCATTTTTTTCTGAACAGAAAATACGGTGATATGGTTGTGCGTGCTTGTGCGTATGTATGCTATGAACAGTCTACTATAAATATACATCTGTGATATGCATATGTGTAACACAATGAACAGGCTTAAAAAAGTTAATCTCAGAATGAGAGATGCCCAGTTCCTGTGAATGCTTCCTTAATTTAAAACTAGAAACAGTGCAAGAAGTCAGCATAGTCTTTCAATGAGGATGAAATTTGGAAGTATGTCTAGTGTGTTTCTGTCAATTATTCGTGGAGGCCAGGTTGTGTTTTTGGAGCGGACTGTTGTATAATTGTTGAAAATTAATGTTATAGCTTGTGAGTTAAGGAGGTTAAGAGTTTAAATTTTTTATTGTTACGAATTTTTGTTTTAGTCAACATCTATTAGAAAGAGAAGCATTAATAGACTGGTAATGATAATGCTGTTGAATTAAGAGATGCATCACTACACTAAAGCACTTTAATTGTCATAAGTGACACTTGAAACAAGTTTTCAAACAATAGACTATAGTGTAAGTATTTGTATCACTGTTACATATTCACCTGGTGACCAGTGGCACTGACTTCAGAAGCTTTAAATAACTAAATAAATTTTCACTAGCACTGTCCATGGATTTAATTGTGGCTTTCCTTTTTGGAGAGAATGGAGCTGAAATTGATCTTAGAAACTGCACAGCAGGATCTTGCAGTTCTTTGGCTCTGATTGCACCAGTACGGCACTCCTTATGCCTTATTGGCCTAATAACAATAAACCATAGAAAGGAAGTTAGCAGTAAAGTTCAGACTTTCTTTCGATTTTCTCCCTCTCTATTTTGCTAGCATTTTTTTAGAAGGACTTTACACTTTCAGTGGCATCATACAGTTCTAGTATTGTGATTAAAAAAAGTATATGATGTGCTAATTAGTGGTAAACTAGAAGTACACCATAACTTATGATTCATCTCTGAGAAACACTTAATCATGAGAATTTGCACAGGCTATCATTTATTTTTTCCTACATGCTTTGTAAAGAATAACTGTGGTGGCAGGTGAATTGGGCTTCCCGGAAAAATAATCTGTACCTTGCATTTTGTTTTGTTTTTTTAAGAGGGGTGAGAAAAGATAGTTGAAGTCCTACAGAACAGATTTTTTTTTTTTTTTAAATTTTTTTAAACCTAATGGCAAAACTGCAAAAATAATTGGCTATCATAAGGTACAGGTTGGTTTGTTCTGAAGTGTTGCTTGTGTCCTGTTATTTTTGGGCTGTCTAATCCTGCAAAGCTTCAAATTTTCTGTGAATTGGTAACCTTCTACTTTTGAGGATGATTATGTCTGATTCTTGGCGTTTGTCCTGTTCACATTGTTTCTGTTGCAGCTGGATTTGAAATAACACTAAGATGCTAAACATATTTCAGTAATGGGAGGTGAGTAAATGATAACAAAGAGAAGATCTGGAGAGTCTCATACTGAACTGGATGGTAAGGAGTCTGTATGTGATTCCCAAATTTCTACTCCAGAGAAAGCTCTACTGAATTAACAAGCAAAAGTTCTGCATGTTTAGTCCATAGAAGAGCAAAAAGTTTGAGTGTTTGTTTGGGGTTTTGTTTTTTCCTTTCAATAAGAAATGGCCAGATACAATCTAAGCCTTGCAATAGCTAACCCCCTGTGTGTGATTGCTGTTATGGAAATAACTGTCTTTTGTAATAATAAACTATTTCTCTCGGGGAATCTTTTTGCAGTATAAGCAATCCTACAAGAAATTAAGTGTTTCTCCTGGATGAGGGAGGGTGCCAGATTCAAGCACTTCTGTAACAATCTTAGGAAATTTTTAAAAAGCCTTTCAGTTGAGCGTGTGTGGAAAAACAGTTTGTGACCTTCCCATCACAGTTGTATACTTTCTGAAAGAGCCATGAATAGGCTTGAGGTCCAGATACGAGAAGATGAGCATTAGCACCAAATTTTGTTTGGGAATTCATCCATTAACAAAGATTTATGTCATGTGATGCTACAGAAAGACATTTTATCTTAGGGTCTGATCGATTACTTACTGGCATATAGGATTCCATAATGTGGCTTTGCCAAATGAAAAGTTAGCATTTTTACCTTTTTAATTAATTCATAGAACTAATTTCAAACCTTTATTTTTCTCACTCATGCAAAATCTTTGAGTATGTTTCCCCAGACCTTATGGGATAGAACATTAACTATGAGTGTAGATACATTGATTTTAATATATTAAAATTAGTAATTGTCAGCATGATCTTCATGTGATCTTCACTGGAAATCAAATAAAATTTCAGGCTCGCAAAAGGAAGACCACATTTTTAACAATGAAGCTGCTCTTTCTATTTTGTATTGCTTCTGTTGCCCTTAAGATATTGAGGTGAAGAAATAAAGTAAATTCCATCAGCTAAAAATAACAAAGATAACAGAAACACATAAATCAAGTATAAATAATAGCAACAGAAGTGAACTGAGGGTGTAAAACAATAGTTGCGGTATCTAACAGCAGTAGTGGATAAAAACAGGGCAATGAAATGCCCTTTAATGGTTTTTGAATAATTATTACCATTGTCAAAGTCAGCCAATTTATAAACACTGAAAATTTCTTACACGGATATACATGGTGTCTTTTTGAGAATCACACCTTTTTCTTTGCATGTAGATTGAATTAAACAAGAGTGTATAGTTTTTCAGTATTAGACTGTCACACTATACTTTAATAAAATAATTTGCTTTATTTGATCAATCAGCAGGGTGCAAATGGTTGAATATTGTTGTTATGCTTAAACCCAAGCTGTGATTTCCAATACTGCAGTGGTTAAAAGATACTTTAACCTATGTTTACCTGTTTGTTCTAACATAGTTTACAGTATTGAAGGTGTATCATCATTATTTATGTTCTGAGCAATATAGTTGTTAAAAGGCCTCATGAACACCAAAATAGAAGGTTAGTTTAATGAAAAATTTTATGTTTTCCAAGTTTTCAAAGCTTCAAATATAAAATAATTGTAACACTGAAGTCTTTAAGTTGCACTTAGTGATGCATTAATTCACATATACTAATTGAGTAATTATGAGTGTGTTGCTGTGGCACTCAAAGCATTTATATGCTGGAAGTGAAAGTGGGTTGTTGTGGTTTGACTTTTTTTTTTTTTTTTTTTAAACTAATTTTCCAGTGGACTGAATATATTAGTGATGAATGTGCTGTTAAACTAACTGTTTGTTTCCATGCTGGAAAAGTTTTCATGGCTCCAGCAATTGCTAGCCATTTTACCACACAGCATCCATCATTTTGTCAAAGTTTTAATGTTTTCTAGTGAACCACCTAGGAAAGAGAGGAGGAGAAAAGAATGAAAAAACAGCCAAATTCTTTCTTTCTGTGCCAAAAAACTGACTGAAGTTTATCCCTGTTTGCCCTTGGAACAATTAATGTGACATTTTCCTGAATGCCATACTAAATTTGATTGTCAGTTATTGAAATGCATGTTTAAATCAGCAGTGATGCAACTCTAAATGCTTTTTTTATTAATGTCATTGAATCCTTAACCCACAGCCTTGACACATAACAGAATTAGAAAAACTTTTGGACCATTTGGCTGAAGTTGTGCCCTCGCTACGGTATCTCAGTTTGCTTGGAAACATGGCCTGCCCAAATGAACTGGTCTGCAAAGAAAAGGATGAAGATGACTACCAGAGGTACAGGTTAGTGTTTTGACTTGTAGATATGATAAGGTATGTGGGTTTTGGTGTATTACAGGAAAAATATTGAACTAAAACCAAATCATAGTCTCAAACAAACATCTATACTATTCTGAAAGCATTGTGGCATGTTCAGCCACGAATCATCTGGGAATTGGAGTAACCCCATTTCAGCGAGATGACTCTCAGGAACCTTATTTCAACAAATATTTCAGTGCTGTATAGCACAAGTTTGAGTTGAGCAGGTGTGCACAGGATTTCCTGAATGTGGGTGCTCATATGTGCATAGTTATGACCTTTCCTTCTTTAAGGCCAAGGTAAGACAGCATTTATATACACTGGGGGTGACAGTCAATAAAGAAAAAAATCACTACACTCAGCCAGTGGCCTTGTCTTGTGATAAGATTTGATTATGGTGATGAGTTTCTTCTACTACAGTTATCAAGGCACTCTTAAAGAACGTGAAAGAAAGGACTCCCTCTATATTGTGCTGCTTTCCTCAGAGCAGTTAGATTTTAGATTCAAATGAAAAGAAAAAAAACCCAACCAAACTCTCTCTATAACGTAATTTTAAGGAGCTAGATTACACAAAAGGTTGTCTGGAAATTAAGATGCAAGCCTTATAAAATTTGTATGTCCAAGTGATCCAACTTGAAATGGTGTTAAAATTACAAAGGATATTTAAAACAAAAAATTAAAATATTTGTGACTAATGATTTTCAGTATAGATCCAAAACTTATGGAATGTCTGTTCAGGAGACATAATTTTCATAGCTATAACCTTTAGGCAAACGCAGGGGGGAAATTAATTGGATTTCTTTTTCTGAGCTCACATCTGATACAAGATTACAGTCTTTGTGTGCTGGCATTTTCCACATGAACTGAAAATGGTTGTGTGAGGCAAGTCGGAGCCAAACAGTACTGGTCACCGTATTGCCAACCTTGCAGAACTCAGGTTTCTGCAAAGAACTCAGGTTCACCTTTTATTATCAGATCACCTGCAGTATTTGGACTTATGTAATAAAACTCTGATTTTATCTTCATGTAATCCAAACTCTGCTGTAGGAGTTAGTATAAAACAATACAAAGTGGCAGAGACTAAAACCAGGTTTATTGGGAAGTGGCATGAATTCAAGGCACCGGTTTATTACTCATACATGCTGTAGGTTGAAACAGCAGCACAGCTGTCCTGGCTATGCATATTTTTTTTTTTTTTTTCTTTATTCCAAAGTTTTGAGAAGGGTTTCTAGGTTATCATTAGCCAAAAGACTTTCACTTTCTAATGCTTCAACTTTAGAATCCAGCTTTGCTGTACCATTTTGGTTTTCACCGAGTAGAACAGCTTAGATTTAATAAAATATTTTCCTTTAGCTTTCACATTTAAGTGGAAGTTATGTCTACTGTCCAGCTTACAAGACTCTGAGTGCTGTCTCTATGTAAATTTATGTGACTTTTGCACTAGAGAATTGCTTAAAAAATGAATGTTATCTCTACAGTTTACTGGTTTTCACTTTAAGTATGTTTTCTGACAATATGTCTGCTATTAATCATTTAAGCAAAAGTAGAACGTTAAAGGAGCCATTCAGAGGCAAGAACCCATGGTTCATTTAGTGCTGTCTGAAAAAATTCTTTATTGATTGACATCCTCTGTGGTTATGTGATGTAATATTTATAATATGTCACACAGCCATACATCAAAACAAGCATGTCCGTTGTTTTATTTCAATGCAAAAATGGTGACTTCAAGGAGGTCAAGGTAGTTTTAGGTCACATAGTGGCTAACCACTGTGTCAAAGTGTGAAGTGATTGTATTTATGCATCTGCTGGAAACTGCAAAATTGCTTCCATTTTCTTTCTCTTTATTTTTCCGAAAACCTGGGTATTTTTTTTTTTAATATAAACAAGGTTAATCAAAGCTCTTTTAAGAAAGAGTAATGGACTTGTAATTAGTTGAATGATTTATGGTTCTGCTGCTGTAATGAAAGCTTCCTGATCCTTTTCCGTAATTATTTGTTACATTGTACGAAATGTGTTTGCCAGACAACATTAGACTCAAAACCATGTATCCATCCATCCATCTACCTTTAGGAGAATAAATTCACCTACATGGTGGAACTAATTAAAAGTAGTCTGCTAATTCTATTCTGAATAAAATCAGTGTTTTGAATTCACATTCTGAAGCATCTTGGACAACTTTTTTCTTCCTTTCCCCAAACATACAGATTTATCTCATATATTTAATAGCAGCAAGCTCTCCTGAGTGAGAAAATATTTGTATTTTATCAAATGTATTGCTTAAAATCTTAAATGAAATGTCCATTTTCAGCATTTTTTAATGATTTGAAGTAACTTTTTTCAATAGGATTTCTATTTGTTTGAGAAAATTTGTCACACAGAAAGCATCAAAAAATTGCATTTCAGTGAACCTGAATTATATAAACATTTTGGTTTACCATAAACTTTATCTGGTTTTGTTTTGTTTTGAATAGGAACTTCTTTTTGTAAATTTCTGCAGTGACCATTGGAACCATGGCTTCATTTTTCATTGAGCTCTGATTTCATTCCTACTGAGTTCAATTAGAGTTCAGGCTATTTAATTCCTCAAGCAGAAAGAGAAAGGTGCTAGAAATCAAAGCTTTACTTAATCTTCTCATTCCAACAAACTGAAAAGATGTGTAAAACTTCCAAAATTTCAACCTTAAAAGAATGTGGAAAATCAGAATTTTAAAAACTCAAGGTCCACTGATTTACCTGATATTAGTAACAGGCGTAAAAAAATAATATTACAACTTTTAAAAATAATTAGGTTTCATTATAAATACTTGGAAAATGTATAAAAGTGCTTTCTGACAAGGTTATACCATTTCTATCAATTTCAATACTAAAGCTTATTTCTAGTTTTTCATTAAAAATGTGTTGTACAAAAACATTGTTGTGAGTTTTCTCAAAGTAGCTATTTTTTGGTCAGAAATACAGGAACATTTGAGTGGGATACTTTTTAGCAAAAGGAAAACCTTTTTTTCCCCCCATTCCTGTTATTTCTCCTTACCTTTCATTTTTAATATTCCTGGTTTTTTCTGTCATTATAAAATAGATTTAGTTCCTTTGTTAAAAATAACAGACAAACAAAAAACACAAAACAAACAAAAATCAACAAACAGAAAACCCAAACAAACAATCAAAAAAACAAAACTGAAAAAAAGAGGTCCTATAAGTTTTTATTTTTCATCCTATCTTTTAATCTTTCCATATTTGGAAGGTGATATTTTTAAAGGGATATTCTGGGAGTGAGGGCAAGGGAAGGCAGAGTATATAAAATGTAATGCTGCTAGGAAAGTTTTAAAAGCTTTTGGCTGAAACAGGAAGCAAGAAACAGAAAAATAGCTTGCAAAACAGTGCGTCCTCTAAAATAACCTATTCTACAATCTCTACTTTGAAGATTGCGTGAAAGCAGGGGTCATGACCCAGAGATCAAAGTAACAGAAGTCAACACAGTAATTGCTGGTTGCTTCTCTTGTACCCGCACTTGGTCAGTCCTGTGGGTGTATTGTTTGCAGTGAAAACTTCAAACGTGGTGTTACTGAACTGTGAAAAATCATCTGGGTCGGAATGTATTACAGGGCATTTGCAAATGCTGCAGGTGACCTCACCTATTTTTATTAAAGCGATATGATTGTGAAGGATGTATGCCATGTGTGAAGTTTTCAGTGCTTGTTCATTCTTCTTTGCTCCTTATTGACATTTCCTGGAATGATGCATTCATTAAGTGCTGTTGACATGGAAACAAGGCCAAGTGGAAACAAATGCCTGAGTTTATTTTAAATTAGCCTAAAAGTACATATACTAGATAGGCTATCTTTGGCAGGGGTAGCAAATGGTGATAACCTTATGAAGTCCTCTTAAGATATACCAGCAAGAAAGGAAATGCAAGCATTTTGTATGGATTAACTTTTCAAGCTAAATCAGCTATTCCCATGACACAGGTTTGATTCTGTGAAATGCTGGGTCCTCTTACAGCATTTTCAGTTTCCTTGCAATTTCATTTTGTTTTACTGTAGTTTTGGTTTAGTTTTATTTAATTGAGACAGCGCCTACTCATCTATTTTAAATAGCCTTGTGATTGAATCATAGAATCAAACCTCATCCAGCTTGGCCTTTTGAATTTAGATAATAATGTAAATACATAAATACATGTTACAGAAGCAACAGGAAACTAGGAATCCATGTACAATAATGAAAATAATGCTAATAGACTTGGTCAATATAAGTGAACTTACTGCTGGGGCTCTCTTAACAGGAGGGATTGGAATCTGTGGTACTTCCGTATATGTTTTTTATGGTACTTAGAGATGATTGTAGTATTCCCTTACATCTGTATGATCTATGAATCTGTGCTCCTTCACGGTTTGCATGGGGCCTTGTAATTTCTACAGTACCTGGAAGAAAAACACCTGTATTTGATAGACATCACATAGCCATACGACTTCTATCTGAGATTAGTCACGGTAAGGATTTATGAGCAAGAGCTATTATCATGGTTTTGTTCGGACTAATAAATTGAAGTCCGTAATACCTCAATTTGTCCAATCTAACACAGTAAGTCAAGACATAACTGTAATTACCGTTACATGTATAAAGAGATATTTTTTCAATTCATAGAGGAGTTTGCTTCATTGAAGGTAGAGCAGAGGGTGTTCAAGTATTAGGAGATGGTCTGCTATTCTGAGTGACTTGAGAGCCCCTCAGTATTATTATATGGTCATCACCAAGCAGTGCCAAGGTTGCACAGAGACAGTGTGATTCTCTAACATGGCCTCTGCTCTACAAGATGTTTGTTTATGGCCTGGCTTCCTTAACACTGTTTTGAGGAAGCTTTATTGCAGATGGAAATCCTGCAGACAACTATATGCTATTTGGGAGTGTAAAAATTGGGGATAGAGGGTTAAACTTTTTGGTGATGCAGAAGAAACAATTACAGGAGATAATCTAGTTCGGTGTCATAAACATGTTTGCTCAGTCCTTCTGATTTTTGTTTTCATCTCTCCCCCTCTGAATGCTGATCTAACTTTGCCAACTTTGGGTTATTTAGTAATTCTAGTTTATAATAATGTAACTGAGACATAGTCCTTCAAAGTTTGAAATAGCTATATTATTTTTATGTTTGATGATTTTCAAAGAAAGGAACTACAATGGCACAGAACATAGAAAAGTGAAAGTAAGCACTTTCTGAAACAAAGAGCATATTGCAGTTAGGGTACGGTTAGAGTGAGCCATTTCTGTGTTCTTCTATGCAAATATTTCTCAACTTTTCAGTGCCAGATTAATTTTGTGTTTTAAATTTAAATATTGATGCCTGTAGTACAGTTTTATATTTCAGTTTCTGTTGATAAAAGTACAAAATTAAGGACTATACAGAATCTAGTTATTACCTTAGTCTTTCAGTAAAGGTTCAGTGGAAGAGTTTTTATTTTCTCTGAAACTCTAACATATACAAATTTCCTATACTCTCCTTGTAGTAGAATGAGAAGAAAAAACAAACAAACAAAAAACCCCAACCCACAAACCACAAACATTCTTTCCCCAAGTAATTTATTGCCACTTTAAGATTTTCTTATAGTGTGGCTCATGGGTGATGCCTTTATCTTTCAGTATCAGGAGGCCAACCAGGTTCTACAACTTGTCTGCTTTTCCAAGCGAGGTAATAAATGAATCGAGTCCCTTAGATGCTATGATATTATGTGATCTTTTTTGTTTGTTTGTTTTTGTTATGGTGTTCACAGTTCTAGAATAAAAATTTCCTAGAAGTGTTCGATAATAGTAATAAGTAGTGTACTGAAACTCATTAAAACTGATGGAATTTTTATGCCTGAATCGAAATGCCTACTGAAAGAAATAGATAAGAATGGAATTACACAGTAGCAATGTAACAAAAATAGAAGTTGATATAAAAGTTATTTTCACCTGTATGTTTTGGGTCAGGACTGACAAATTTCTTGTGTATGTTTAAAATAGATTTGTTCTTTTCTTCCATGTGATCTTTTAAAGAACACACATATATTCTCTTTTAACCCTTTTGCTTCACCTGTGAAACTCTCTCCTAAGACTCTGTGAAGCATCACCAATTTTTGGACAGTGAGGGAATAGCCCAGGGACTGTTTTAAGTAATGACTGTTACACAGTAGACAACTAGAAACATGCATAGAATACACCTGCTAAGTAACTGATAGTTGTTCATAAGACTGAGTTAAGATGACAAGTCTGATTTGTTAAAGGCTGTAGAAGTGAGTCATTATCAGAGACAGTATTTCTTTATATAAAAACCAGATTTGTGTATTGTTTAATAAATAGCAGTAGCTGATCTCAAAGCTGTCTTTGTTCTGTCCCTTTCTGAACTCCAACCTGTTTCTTCAAAGGAAGGCTTTGCCCCACTGAGCTTTTGCCAATGTCAATAGCAGCTGAATCCCAAATTCACTGCATTCCTTTGCAAATGCCCCCTCAAGCCTGTCCCTCTTTTCTAACATCTTGACAGGTCTGTGTAACAAATGTTAAAATAATACTAATCACATCCAACACTTACAAAATTGATAAATGAATTGTTAATCTTTATTGTCATTTTCACTTAAGTAAGACTGGAATAATGTGAAATGTGATATTTCCCCGTCTTTTTTGCATCTCTGAGTGTTCTTGGTTGTGTGTAATGATATTGGCCTATTTTCATGGGACTTGTGGCACTAGGAGCAAAGGAGGGGAGATGATTCTGGACAAAAGATGATGCAACTTTAGTTATATAGTTTATTTCTTCAATCCATCACGAATTAGAAGATCAGTTTACAGGCAGTGATAAATGGATTTCTAAGCACCTTCCTGGTGACTCTGGTGGGTTTTTTGACTCTCTCTGGAGATTACCTTTGTCCTCATCACTGAAGATAATAACCTTTCTTCACACCACTGCAGAGATGTTAAAACCCAGTAACAGCAGTCTCAGAGCACACAGAGCAGTGCTAAGTTCCCAAATGATTAAAAAAAAAAAAAAAAAAGGAGTTGGAGGGGCAGGGAGACCCTGTCCATCCAACCTCTAACCTAAAATAATCCTTTCTAAACTTCTAATGTAAAATTTACATGGATCTATCTTTATTAAACAGCATTCTCTTAACTAGTCTAAAACAGGTGCAATGTGTCATGCAATATATGTATCTTACTACCTGCCATAAAGTATTTTATGATGGCTGCATTCTGTGTTATTAGTAGCTGTCTTTTTCTGCAGCCATTGGTGTTTGATAATAGTCTTAAAACACCCGAAATTACTTACCTGCAAGCAACATTCCAGATAGTCCCTGTTGACAGTTTGAATAAGTTTAGTGCCCTTTTGTTGTACTTTACCTTCAAAACAAACTGATTGAACCATCAATAGCTCCTGAAAGCTGACAGAGGCATGTCATCTGGTCTAACCCTCTGATAGTAGGTTATCTGTGGGAGTTAACCTCCCTGCATTGTTAACTGAAATGTTTTATGTACTATGCAACTTTAGGATACTGCTGTGATAACCTTAGTAACTAAGTCATACATCACAGTAAAGAGATTTTGTGCAACAAATAACCCTGGATTAAATTTACAAGGGTTGAATTGATATTGTAAAGTGTTCATTCCAGGGCTTTGGTAATCCTTTCCTGTATTTTTTATGGCAAACTTGTGTTACATTTAGATTGAAGCTGCATCTTCATATTTCTAGCTAAAATATATCCATGAAGCCCAATGTTTTTCTTCAGCTGTTTAATAAAATAGTATAGTACTGTTTTCATGTCCTATAGATTCTGTTTATGCAACATTTAGTGAAAGAAATATGAAGAAATGGGATTGTATTTTGAGTGACCTTTTAAAAGAATTAATCACTGATATGTGATGCCTTCGTTCAGCTGGTGGGATAACCTTTATGATACTTAGTTTTTAATGTTTGGTGTACGTAAGGAGTGCAAGTCAGCCCTAAACTTGAGACTTGTGGTGTAGTTTGCTGTTTAGTTTATGTGGGTAGGGTGTTTTGGTTTTATTTTTCGTAGTGGCATGTACTGATGCTAATTCTGGTTTTTGAAGTGCAGTTGGGATGGCTTAAAACTACAAAGATACGTTTGTATCAAGGAATGCTATTATAATTTTAAACTCTTTTGAAATGTTTGAGAGACTGACATGACGGCTGTGATCCAAAGTCAGCATAGATGATGATGCTGTCTTAGTCTGTTGTCATTTTTGTTGCAGCCTGCTTTTCAATGGCATATTTCATTCCATCATTAAACATTAGCTGATTTTCTAACACTGATGTTTTCTTCACCTGAATATTCATCTTTCCTCACGCTATACTTGGTTGGTGTCTTTACTAATTTTTAGCTTCGTTCTTCTTCACTCCTGATACATTGTTTCTGTATGTACATGTTTTCAACCCTAATGTTGTCATCAGAGCTCTTCTGCCAGTAATGCAAGATGGAAAGCTTCTCCTCCCCTGGAAGATAAGGGCCAGCAAAATGCCAGGGAAGACTGGAAAGGGCAGCCAGGAGAGCTGCCAAGATGGGAGGAGTCTGGGAACGTGTCATTCTTACATCTGTACCTGTTGTTTAATAAATGGTCTTAGGACATTTTCTGTTTTGTAAAGTGATTCTCTCTTTTTCTTCTTCTAATATCACTGAAAGTCATTGGTTGAGGATTCACATTTACATTGTCTGAGCATTTCAGTGCTGAGCATTTTCAGTTCACTTGTTAACAATTTACAAAGCTGTTGCCTCAGAGGAAAGGTGTACTTGACAGAAAGGTTTATTTTCAGCAATAGATTTTGCTTGGTTGTAGAAGGGGAAGCTTTATAGTCTTTTTCACATGCTTATCTGGTCTTAAGAACAGTATTTATAAGATAATTTATACCTTTTAAAACACATTTTTTGTGTGTTGTTCTTTTCCAAAATGTTGTTATGGACAGTTTCCTAGTACTTCAATTTCTTCCTCTCAGTGCCAGAAGGGATTGCTATGATTAGGAGGCTCAATGACTGACTGGAGTTTTATGCAAAGCAGCTAGGCAAGGGGAACATTATCAGTCACCTTTCTAACCCCTGCCAGGAAAAGTCTGGCACTTCCCTCACTTTGCAATGTCTGCTTTACATTTGGTTGACTAAATGTAAATAACATGCACTTGAGATGGTTAGATATTCTGATTTGCTATGGCTGTGTTCCTTACTTTGTTTCTGATCTGCCATGTTCTCTCCCACTGCAAGCAAGGAGCCAATGTTAATTTTTGAAGCTAAAAAACTTCTGTACTTTGAGTAAAAAGGATAAATAGAACATAGTACTGGTGGATCCTAACAAGAAGTTTGGATTCTTAAAACATTTTTCATAAAAATGTTCTCTCCCTGTGTGCTTCTGCAGTTAATCCTGAGCTGGGATCCATATTCCATAAGGACAACTTGTCTCCCTGGCAAGATCAAATTGGAATTCTCCTTCCAAATGATGCTTATGTCAAAATGAAGTCCTGGAAAGCAGAGACCAGGAATAACTCTCCATGCTTTCTCTTCAGGAACTCTTCTTTTCAGTGTTAATAATTTTGAACGCTGATACACTCCTTTCAAGACAAAGGATGGTGTTTTACGATGTATGGTAGAAAACATATTACAATCTTCTTTGATTTGCTGTTTGTCTATAATGTTGCTGATTGTTGTGTTTTTAGGAAAATAGAATAAAAATCTGAAGAATTAGTGGCAAATTAATGTTTTTTGAGAATTCCTTCAGGGAAGATGACTGGCAGTTTCTGTTTCTCAGATTGATTTTCCCCTGCAATATGGGATGGAGTCTTTGGAATCACTCAAAAGTCTTTTTTTTTTTTTTTTTTTTTTTACAAACTGGCAATTCAAAAAGATTTCCAATTTATTCTTTTTGGATGTACCTTATGTCTCAGTAATACCTATAGAGAACAAACATGATAATTTTCTTATGTGTTTGATCCACCTACTACTAAATTGTTATGAGCGGCTTAGAGCAAGCTTCATTTGAGAGGGTAAAGGTAAGTATTATAACAAAGGCTGTTGCTGTTTATTGCTGTTATTTTTTAGTTGTTTAGTCTGTAAGTATGTCTTTCCTTCTTTCTGGATTTTAACTGCAGGCATTTTGCTCTCTGTTAGATATTTTGTCCTGCACAAATTGACAAACCTGAAGTTTCTTGATACCCGGAAAGTAACCAGGAGGGAGAGAGAGGAAGCCTTGGTAAGAGGTGCTTTCATGAAAGTGGTTAAGCCCAAGGATGCTAAGGTAAGAGAATAAATGGGAGAAGTAAGAACTATGTTATTCTTTAACACTGGTTTAAAATAACTCCCAAACTTGGCTGTGTCTTTTGCTGAAGTAACAGACAAAACCTTTCAAAAGAGAGGACTGGTAAACATGGTGAGATGAGGGACAAAAGCCTTGGTAATTTTTCTGTGGTTTCATACCCAACTTTACTGTTATATCTGTTTAATGGACTATAGTTACATTATCAAATTTCTGGTTTCCAACCTGTTTCATATAACAAAGTAACTAATATGTGTCAGTGAGCTTAAAAGAATATTTTTACCCTGTCTAAAGGTATGTAGCAAC